>NW_026562496.1:0-210000 GCF_027474105.1 Poeciliopsis prolifica | reverse complement strand
TGTCTGTTGAGGCTTTGTCCCTGATGTATTTATGGATCTCAGTTGTTTCGTCCTGGACAGTGGTTCTCACACTCACTAGTCCTCTGCCTCCGTCCTTGCGGCTCGTGTACAGTCTCAGGGTGCTGGATTTGGGGTGGAACCCTCCATGCATATATATATATATATATGCATGGATAATACTATATATATATATATATATATATATATATATATATATATATATATAGTATTATTTTATCTGTGTGTGCACTGGTGGTGCTTGGTCTAATAATATCTCTGAATGGATGCCTTTACCTCTTCGTTAAAACACTGGAGGTTGTGGTGGAACTGCACCCTCTAGCCATCAGATTACATATATATTATATATATATTTTTTTTTAACATACACTTGTTTGTGAATAAAAAAATAGTTTGCCTGCTGAGAGAACTTCAGACTTTGATTTTTATCATGCTGCCCCTGTGCTGGACTAAATGCCTGGTTTGCTAAAAACTACAGTCTCAGATCAACACAGGCCTCTTGCACTGCCAGCAGCAGAAACAGCAACAGGGAAAGCATACACTAAATATGCTTTGCATTATCCCCACATGATGACAGTGATACAGTATGATCCCACTAAATATGAGACTCTTGGGGTGCCATGGTGATGCACAGGCAAATCATAACCCTTACCCTAACCCCTAACCCTAATTCCCGGCCTGTCTTATTACCCTCTTTCCTGTCAAACTACTTTCAAATAAAGGCTACTACACAACAAAACCTTTAAAAAAAAGACTCTTGATTAATATGGATTGTTGCTATGTTATTGTACAGTGTTTTAAGATTTGATTCAATATGCCCTTTATTAACTTTGAGCCCTTACCCTTCCAAAGGTCTCTCCACAACCCTATTGAAAGTCTATAAATTACACCCATTAATTTGAACATATTTTGAACATGACATTTAACATTTGAATATTATATCAGACCAATAAAAATCTATTTGTAAAAACAGATGTGTGCTTAATGAAAAGTATGTTAATTTTGATTTATTCTTCATATTCTAATTTATTGAATATGTAAATTCATAATGATCTAGTTATCAGACTTAATTTGATAACTCATAGATGAGAATGTCTCACCTGGAACACAGCTGGAGATAGGCACCAGCACTTCCCGACCCCGTTAGGGAGAAGGATGATCAGAAAATGGATGGATGGATGAGAATGTAGCAACAATGCATTGTGTCTGGCAGCAGTCAGTGAGAGCTTGGGGAACTCAGTGTGAGCAGCCATCTGCTTTGACCAACTTGAGATTTGAAAGGACAGAAGATGTACAGAAAAAATAGGAGCACTGATCTAAGAGTACTTTCTCAAATAAGTGACTAAATCAGTGCAACCAGAAAAATACTAAAACTGGGAGGTGGGTTCACAGGAGAGGAACCTGATGACTAATAGAGCTGCCATTCTCCTGTATGAATTGTTCTGTGAGGAATACAGAACAATCTGATGTATGATATAACTTGATTAATGATGGTTTTATTTGTGTGAAGGATCATTTTAAATTTTTTCTAGATTTAACATTAACATCATCAATAAAAAGAAACTAAAACAGGAGAAATATGATCAGCAAAAGGCTAATACTGGCATTTTGTTGATTTCCTGATGGCAAATAATTTCAGCAGTATGTTCTTGAAGAAACAAATGCATAAACTGGTTTTCTAGTGTTACTCCTTTACAGGATAATCTTTCCATATTCCACAGGAAGGTGAAAAAACCTGATTTATGTAGTGTTAAGAATTAAAAAGAGGAATAACTTGATTTAGCTCATTAATTAATTCTTAGTCCCGAATTCCTGTGTCTGTGTAAGTGTGCAGAGAGAAAAGAGCAATCATACGACGTCAGACTTCAGATATTCAGAGTTTTATCCAGAGAAATTCAATCCAAGAAGAACTTTACAATAAGCATCTCACCTAGAGAAAAAGTCCAAGACATTACAAAACAGAGACAAAGAACTGAGTAAAAAAGACAAAAGAATAACAGAAGATGCATCCTCCGGGAAACTCTCACTCAGCACAAAGAGATTCCAACTTCTGCTGTGAAACAAACCATTTTTATAGACTGCGTATTCTCCTCATTTAAATATATGCATTAGGAGGTGTGTTCTTTTCCTTTGTGTGTGCTGTCTCAATGTTAATTTTATTACCTCCTGCTAAAGAGCCCCAAAAGCAGATATACGGCAAACCCTTCTCGTACCAGCCGCTGTCCAGTTTGATATATGATTGCAGCTGCAGCGCTATCTGTGCCTCAAAATGTTTCCACAAGAAAGTAGTTTTTATTTTTAACCAAGCTTGCACACAATGTAATGCTAAATAATGACTATAAGTTTGGATCTAATAAGTAACTAATTAAAAACATGCTTAAAGAAATATAGTTAATTCTAATATAGATAAAATTATTTATGAAAAGTTTTAAGACCCTAGTGAACTTTTGAACCATGCTCAGGAATTTGTTAATTGCCTGGCAGACAGGCTCCCTATCTAAAGAGATCCAAGGAGTCTAAGACTGTTTTCTGATTAGGAATTTCTGTAAGTTCTGAGAGTCACCAGCTGTCCCAGTTTGGATCTGTATCTAAGTTTATCTTAACCTAAAAGTTAACTTATGTACTTTTGTGCTACTTTAAAATTCTTATTTCAACAGTAGCTAACCACAGCTCGTGATAGTTTTCTGTTGCGTGTACAATATTTTTCTGAGTAAGTTGGTCAAATTTATGTTTTTAGCACCCATCACAGAAATTGAAATTACAAATGCTTTAAGAAGTCACAAAAATAAAATAAATATTATAAAAACTGACATAAAACATAACAGTCATTAAAATGTTGTTACATATCAATTTAAAAGAACATAACACCCCTTTAGATATTGCACTGGTCTGCAGCATTTTCTTCTGTCTGAGCTTGAGATATTGTTTCATATTTTTCTAAATCTGCATAAAAAAACATTCTAAATGGCAAAGTCGTTCAAATTTAAGACACAGTTAAAACATAATGAGTTATGTTAATCAGCTATCGTTCGTATAGATTTTCTAAATGAATCTGACAGAAAATGCTTTTATTTTTATATTTGCAGTCGAAAATATTCTGTTGGAGCTGGCGAAAGAGTGGGGCAATGTCAAAGGAGTGTCGGATACAAAATCTAAATTTCTAACTTGTGATTTTAGACCCCATCTATCTAATCGTTCTCTGCAGTGATGTAGCAGAGAAAGTTATCTCCACTCCCTGTGGCATAACATAATGACACATTTTAATAGATCTATTTCTAACTGTAGATATTAAAGAACGGGACAAAGTAACCCATCAAATACACCGTTTGCTTGAAGGATTCCGTTTGTGTTTTTATTGTTTATGGAACAGATTTGCACCAACAACTGTGCCTCAGTTTTGTCGTATTTGTGCACACTCTTCGACAATGCGAAGTGACTATTTTTTTTTACCTTGATAGCATATTTTTGCCGTTTTCCCTTTCAAGTAGAATAAAATTATCAAAACGAAAGAAGACAATGAATTGAAAAAGTTAAAGACGTATTGTCTTGGTGCACTCCAGTTGGATAGTCGGTCTAAAGCCGAGATATTCTCGGTAATACATATTCTTTTTGACAGTAGGTGGCAGCACCTTGCTTTTCTCACTACTCAAAAAGAAGAAATGAGAAAACAACCTTCTGCTGTACCTTTAGATTAGGTTTACTTTCTGGTTACAAAACAGCTGCTGTATATAAAAAAACGAAGAAAAATTGTGGGGAGCTGAACGTGGTGGCGAATGGGACTGGAAAGGTTCTGCGGAGCGGACAGTTCGGATCCGTTTTGGGTACGTTTCTTTTCGTTCCCTCTTTATTTTCTGTCAAAATCGTCTGCCGGCCGGTCGGCTGTTGTTAGCCGCCGGGTTGCTCATGCTAACCGACTGTTACCATGGCCCCGGGAGTTTGATTTGGGTTGTCCTGACAGAGTCAGTGCTGGTCTTTTTTTTACAGAACGTAGCTTCTCTAAGCCATATACTATAGTCTCCACGTCTATGTACTACTTTACTTAACAGAAGTTAATGTAGTGTTCTGGTGTCAGTGTAGCAGAGATTGAAGTCTATGACGTAACTAACCCACTGGATCGGGACAACTGACTGAACCAGGCACATGACACGCACGCACGCACGCTATAGGCCCCAACATACTCAGGCGCACTTCCGTCGAGAAGGACCTCGCTGCAGAAAACAGAAAGGGACGGGGACGGACCACTGTCCGACTCGTACCTTATTTGAAAATGGGACCTTCGGAAGTGAAGGGGGCGCTATTTCCTATGTTAACCGCGGCCTCCCGTTTTTATTTTCTTTTGAAATCTGTGATATATTTTTACTTTTAGGGAGGAGTTTCGCTCTCAGCACGTATTTGAACTTTTTTCTTTTATTCACTTCAGCGCAGCTCACAGTTTTTAACAAATTTTGTAGCTTTCAGTGTACTTCTAAATCTGCTCTTTATTCGGAGCTTTTCGGGCTTGCCACTGCCTCTAAGTGGCGTGGGGATGGTAACACAACTAATATAATTACATTACTAAATTAGATTACCACAAAGTCTTTATTATTTACTTTTAATTTCTGCGTAAGGGGCACCGTAAAAGATAAATTATCTTATAAAACACCATATTTTTTAATTTTCTTAAGGATCTAGAGCAATTTAATGACATAAACAATATTTTTATACATTATAAATAATATCTGCATATCTCCAATTATAAGAGGAACAAAAGAAATAAGGAGACATGAAAAACAACATGATCAACTCGAATAAAAATACAATCAGCAATATATATGTAAGAAGTTTAATTGAGCAAACCTCAATAACAAACAAATGAACTAGGTACATTGAAGAATAACAACCCAGGTTATTACAACCAGGCTTGTTAAAGAGACACAAGCAATAATTCACATTTTACAGTACCATATATATTATTCTGAGAGACTTTTTGTTGGTAGAGTCTTATATATAGTAAAAAATTGTTTCACTTGATGACGTCCTCTGAAACTATTTAGCCTATCAAGGTGGAAATTTTCCTTCGACTATAAAAGGATAAATGATAAATACATTCATATTCATAGAATCACATTATCAACAATTTGTGAATAGAGCACAAATACTCAGCATGTTATAGGTAAATGTCATCATTTAGTTTGGTTAAGAATAATTATTGCACTGTCAATAAATGACTTCTAATAGATGTTCTTAGTTGCCAGTGGAACACTGTAATGTCTTCAACTGATAAATAAAAAGGATGGATGCTCTCTGCTGAAATATTTTTTGCCATCTTCCATGTTCTTTCAGCAAACAGCTGAGACAGAATTGGTTTAGGTTTCACTACTATTTACCTGCTGTTATACCTGCCATTGAAAGTATTCTTAAAAGATTGTTATTCTGCAGCTCGTGACCAAACCAGCTGAGGAGATTAAAAGTTAAAACTTGAGTCAAAATGTTGTTTTAACTTGAGTTGAGTTTAAAACTCAAGTTAGAATATTAAGTTTGAACATTTTAACTAGGTACACTGAAGAATAACAACCCATGTTATTACAACCAGGCTTGTTAAAGAGGCTTCTTAAACAACCTCTATCTAACGAGAGGTTGTGCACAGCCTCAAGTTGGGTAACAATTTGGGTAACCCCAAGATCATTGGTCTTCTTAAAAGATGGAGTCTCTGAGAACAGTTCTTTAAGATATTGGAAGTGTTTTCAGCAAAGTAGAGCTGACTGTCCAGGAATGACATAAGGAATTTAAAATTTGCCACAGTTTCAACAAGTTGGTCATCAAGTGAAACAATAATCACTTCCAGGTCTTGTTTATCCAATTTAATTTGCTCTATGTCCTAAAGAAAATGAAAAATTATGGTGTTTTATAAGGTAATTTATCTTTTACGATGTCAGTAATGCCAGAATTAGTAATAACTAATAAAGACTTTGTGGTATTCTGATTTAGTGATGTAAATACACTAAAGTTGTGTTATTACCTCCACGCCACTAGAGGCAGGGCTAAAAAGTTGTGACTAAGGAGCAGATTTAGAGGACGCTGAAAGCTACAGAAATTGTTAAAAACTGTGAGCTGCACTGAAGTAAATAAAAGAAAAAAAGTTCAAATACATACTGGGAGCGAAACTCCTCCCTAAAGGTGAAAATATGTCACAGATTTCAAAAGAAAAGAAAAATGGGAGACTGTGAATAATATAGGAAATAGCGCCCCCTTCACTTCTGGAGTACAGTGGTCCTGTTTCCAAATAAGGTCTGAGACGGACAGTTTCACAATCCCTTTATGTTTGCTGCAGCAAGGTGTACTTGCTGACGTCACAGCCGTGTTGGGATTTGGTGGCTGTCCACCGTCAATCCTCTACTGCATCCATCTGAACCATCCAGGGTTGCACAGCAGTCATCAGTGAACAAGTCTGTTTAAAAATGAATCTTCATGTACGGCTGGGCCCACTGCGACCGTTTCTGTTTGTGAGCTCTGGTTAGGGGGCACCGAATAGTAGGTAAATGCACTGGAGGATCCTCCACCTTGAGGTTCCGGAGGCACCAGCAGCTTCAAATAACTGTTTGCTGCTTTGTAAGAGCATTTTAACAGCAGGATCGGGGGTGATCGGTGATAAATAATGACAACACGCTGTTCTGCTAGAATAAATGTGTCCTTTTATTCCGGCACAGATTACAGCAACTTCATTCACACAACAAACAATACGCAATGCTTAGATTCTTTCAATCCACTCTTACCGCGACACAGTGAACCGGAGAGCCGACAGTTCAGGGAAGAGCTGCAGCAACACGTAATTGGGCGTCCGTACGTAACCCACAGCAGAGAGTCTACTCAACAACGACACTACTCTGACTCTAACTCAACAATGGAATTTTTCTGCTTTATACTCATTACCAAAACAACCTCGAATGAAAGAAGGGAATGGCCATTTCCCCTCTTCCAGACGGGTTAGCCAATCAGAATGCTACTTCCCTGCCCACCGACCATGAGCTCATTCCATGATTCAATCAACATACAGAATAAGTTCCACTTGGCCTCCTGTGGTCCATGTCTGGACCCCTCATTGTCCATGGGCTCCAGAGGTGACGATCATGAGCTCAGAGAGTTATCAATTAGCATACAGTAACCAGTTCCTTTAAAATGTGTTGAAAATGTATAAAATGAGCATGAAACATACAATTTATCAAAGAACATAGAAAATTAATACATCAGAAACATTCCTCATTATGCCTGTCTTTGTTCTGAATCAGCCACAAATCTCTTCACAGTACGACAACGCTTCAGTTTTTGTTAAATATCTTAATGTTTTCATATCTTATCATACGACACTACACAACCTGATGATTTTTGTCAGCAGAAAGATCCTTTCTCTTTCCCATATTGCTTGAAACCTGTGGCCTATTTAAAAATGTGGAACATCCTTTTAAGTAGATTCCCTTTAATTCTAATCAACCAGCTCTCTGAAATTAATCATAGTGATTGAAAGAGCCCTGACACACAATACATCTATACAATACATCTATAAATTTAATAGCACAGCAAAAAAATTAAATCTTTATGACACTTAAATTCAATTTGCATAATAATTTGGAATACGGTGTAGAATGGCATGTCCTCCCTGACCTGTCCTCTCCTGAGTGAAATTAAAGCTGCAGGATGTAACTTTTATTAAAAAAAATATTTTGCACATATTTGTTAAAATTGTCATTGTGTTGTGACAGTATGGCATGAGAAATAATTTGTGGAAAAATTATTTACTGTACCTTCTCCAGTGCCATCTAGAAACAACCAATCAGAGGAAGGAGGATTATTCATAGCCAAACTTTTTACTGCTTTTAGGTTTTACCATGCCCTTTTCCAATCTTTCTTAATCCATTTGTCTCCCACAGGATTGGAACAGTACGTGGAACACGTCTACTCCAGACCTAACCCAGTGTTTCCAAAATACCATCCTGGTGTGGGTGCCATGCTTTTACCTGTGGATGTGTGCCCCCTTCTACCTCCTCTACCTCCGCAGTCATGACAGTGGCTACATATGTATGAGTCACCTTAACAAAGCAAAAACTGTGAGTGATCATTAAAGGCTTTGGTCTTATTTTCTGCTCTGCTTTTAACTAAGTTAAAAGTTTTTTTAAAATTTTAATTAGAAATACTTTTTTAAACTAAAGTTACATGTACAGTTTTGTGTTTGCATTACTGCTAATATGGAAATACCAGTGGGCACCCTGTTTTTTTTAAAGTATTTTTTAAGTACTTGAATTAAAAAAAAACATCCAAGATCTACATGTTGATTTGGAATACTTTTGCACACAAAAGTATGCAAAAGCATAAGTACATAAGTATGCATACTTTTGCATACTTTATATCTGTAATTTCACACATAAAAAAAAAACGTTTCAGTTTTTTATGTGTAAAAATATTTTGAATAATTTTATTTCTACTGCACAATTGTATGCCACTTTTTGTTTCATCAATATATTCTCAATGAAACATATTTATGATTGTGGTTGTAGTGTGGCAAAGTATGGAAAAGTATGAAGCGGTATGAAGAACTTGTCAGTTTAATGTATGGGTGTACCAACACCACCCTTACATTGGTTCAATCAATATAGATTATAGATTTATAGATTATGCAAATCTATATAAATGTTTAGATCCATACTGTTGAATTTATAAATCTACAAGTAAATAGATAGTAATAAATAGTAAATAAATACAGAATCCTTCTCTTCGTCGCTCCTGCCATAGAGTCCAGCTCCACTCCAAAAATGTAGCTGGGCTGCAGATGAGTCTGTTCAGTCTGTTGGTGTCCTCTACCCTCAGCCCACTGCCTCAGTATACATGATAGCACTGGCAACTACAGACTCATAAAACATCCTGAGCAAAGTACGGCAGATGTTGAAGGACCTCAGCTGCCTCTGAAAGTAGAGGGGACCTTTCCTCGATACAACATCTGTGTTCTTAACTTGGCTTGTTTTATAATCAATATGCATTCCAGATTAATTACTGTTTTCAGCTAATGAATAAAATAAAACTCATTATTCCCATCTCAACAACAAGATTTTGACGAAGAAGCAACTGCTGGTCAACATTTGTGGTATTAGTATTGAGACAACTTTGTTGTAGTTTCCTAATGATTTTACCGAATCTTTACCATCTTGTCTTATGTCCATGGGCAAGACTCTTCACCCACCTTCCCCATCAGTGGGGAGGCTCAGTGTTGCCAAGAGCATAGCTGCAACAGTGTGCTCCAGGTCAGCTGTGGCTACATTCAAATAGACAAATTTGCATGTTTGACTGTTCAAGAAGGATCTTTCTTAAGGTGTCCCCAGCTGTGGGAAAACACCCTCTCTTTAAAGATCGACAATCAGTCAGAAAATTGCAGTCAGTTCGCCCATGAAAATTGGTACTCCCTAAATTCAATCAAGCATAGTGGGTGATTGATAACCACAAGTTAAACTAAACATGGCAAAAGTGGTTGCATCTGACATGGGGGGACGGATCTTCTCAGAGTATCGCATAAGATGTTACAAAAACAAATTTCAAAGTCAGTTGAGCACCCAAAATACCAAAAAATGTATGCATTGTATTTTTAAAATTTTTTGCAAAAATGAATAATGAAATAACAAGTAGATATCGATTCTCAATTGAAAAACAATTGAACAAAAGGTTCAATTGTTCTTAAATACTTTTGTGCTTTGCTTTGGTCTACTTCTGGGAAGTTTGGCATGAATCTTAAATGTTTTCCAACCGTCTCTCTGTTAAATAGTAGAAGAAATTGGTACTATATTGATGGTGTCCTAATTCAGACCGTATGCTCTTAGACAGCATGTTTTGATTGATGCAGTCGATCAGTTAATCATGTTTTAATTAGTACCACTACAATCATTACTATTTTATGATTACATTCAATAGAAGCAGTAATAGGAGGGAGTTGCATTTTGGGTTTATATATAGAGGGAAAACAATGCCATTGTGAAATTAGTTTTTTTTTTATAATACATGAGGTCAGAATTTTCTAGAGGTTAAATTATTTTTATCATGTCCTAATATGTAAAACCTTAAGGGGTTGTCTTCTCTCAACTTTTGGCCCTAGAATGATAAAATGAATTTTGTTGCTTTCAATAGTGACTATTTAATAATTCAGGGAAACTGTTAACATTAACGTGGAAGCTGTTTGATTTAATTTCCCCAATTTTAGATTTTGATTTTTCTGAAGTCCAAAATTGTTCCTTTTTGCAGGTGGTAGGTTTTCTATTGTGGGTCGTCTGTTGGTCAGATGTTTTCTATTCTTTCTGGGAAAGGAATCACAGTAGCAGCTCCACTGCACCCGTCCACCTCGTCAGTCCTACCTTACTTGGCCTCACAATGGTGAGAGATTATTTGACCTTTATCCGTCATCTCCCTGTGAAGCAGAGAAAGTATTTTGTGGCTTTCTAATTAAAATATTCTTGTTTTTGTTCTGTATTTTTTATTTAGAATGGATTGCTATATGTTTGTTTGAAATTTCATAGAAACATTTGGTGACACTTTGTTTGATGGGGTGTGCATAAGACTAACATGAAAGCTTCATAAACATGACATAACACTTGCTGTGAACATGAAGGAGTCTTTATGGATGTCTGACTGTTGTGATGAAGTGTAATGACATTTTTAATTCAAAGGTGCTTTAAAAGTTGTATTATAAGGCCATTAAAATGGCCAACTTTGAGTTGTGTTTTTATATGACATTTAAGGCAAAGTTGGCACTTTCAATGGACTTTCGATGCAACTTTTAGAGCAACAAAGTTGCATTAAAAATGTCATTATTTACCCAATTACACTTCATAACTACAATGATGGACATTCATGAAGACTCCTTCCTGTTCATGACAGAGCATGTCATCTTTATGACAGTGACATGTCAGCCTTATGCACATCCTGTTAAATTCATGTAAATGTGCTTTAATTTGTGTATGATTCAGCTGCTGGCCACCTTCATAATTCAATATGAACGACTAAAAGGGGTGCAATCCTGTGGAGTTCTTCTGATCTTCTGGCTGTTCGCTCTGCTGTGTGCCACGGTCTCCTTTAGGTCAAAGATCCTCCAGGCGCTGAATGAGGTCAGTTTAAAAGATTGTACACTTTTCCTACCAGAAGATGAATTATGCAAGGACATGTTTGTTGATTTTATTTATACAGTTAAGAAATTACAGTTACTGTATCACAAAAGACCATTGTTATTATTAATTATACTTTCTTTTTCTCTTTTAGCCAGAGACTGTGTGCATATGGAAGTACATCACCTTCTACATTTACTATGCTTTTCTTCTGGTCGCTCTGGTTCTCTCCTGCCTGACTGACCAACCACCGCTTTTCTCCCAAGCTACCAAGGAATTGGTGAGACAATCGCACACAGATTAAGGAATGCTGTAAATACTAACCTACACTGCTATTTCACAGCTAAATTATGCAACACTTATCACTTTATATTTGCTTAACAAAGGCAACCAAAGCTTTCTCTGGCTGTGACCCACATGTGATGTTGTGGCTTCATTAATTTTACTTTTTACTAATTTCTATAGTTTATTGAAAAAAAACTTTAAGAACTTCTCAGAAGTTTAAATGTTTTATTACCAAATAAATCATATTTTTCTAAAGATCGATGTTTTCATTGTTGATTATTGTCTTCCCAACTTAAGTAGATCTCTCTCACAAGGTAGATACTAACTTCTGAACAAAATCCTAACCGACTATGACCAAGTGTTATCTTAAAGCTTGAACGTTATCAAAGCTTGGTTGCTGCTGTTTCTTCTCCTTCTTTCCAAGAACTGGCAACAGCTTCTAAGTGGGGGTAAAATCCTAGAATTTTCCTGAATGTTCTGATCCCTGAAACACTTTGTTATAACTTTATCTTCTGACATGATACACCATGCTAGAAAATCTACAGATTTTAAAAAATGTAAGAAAGTTTGCAAAACATTATTATGGCATTGAAAAACATTTTGACACGTATTGCAAACTTAAAGCTAATCAAAAATATTATCAAAGTCTGGTCTACTGAATCCAAGTACAAACAATCATCACATACTTTCTAGTTGTAAAGTGTAAGGTTTCCTCCCACAGAATCCTTGTCCTGAGCCTGGAGCTTCTTTCCTCTCTAGGATAACCTTCTGGTGGATCACAGGGTAAGCACACAGAAAGCATACCAGTACTGTGAATGTAATGCTAACTTGTTGGTTTTCTTGCCGTTGCAACCACCACCAGCAGTCCCAACAGGGTGCCCTGTGGCACCTTGTTGTCTGAAGGCACATTGTCAGTTGCCTGAATAGCAAGTTCTAAAAATAGCAATAGCACTGCCAAAATAAATATGTAATTAAATATTTTTAAATTGAAGTAATAACATTTGTACACATGTAGAATTTAAATAAAAATAAATTATAAAATGTTTAAAATAAATTACATAATGTATAAAACATAGTCTTCTTTTCTAGGGTTAAAGTTCAGAATTATGCGCAGATGCAAGGGTGCCTGCTTACTATCAGAGGGCAGCAGGGCCTACAGCTGTATGGCTGTATGACTGTACATAACTTGAGTTTGTCCTACAAGCAAAAAAAAGAAAGAAAGAAATAGAATTTGGATTTTTTATATCAATGTCCCTATAGGTGAGCCTATATGAGTGATTGGCACCAAGGTGAACTTCACAGATCAAGTCAAGGCATCGCATGTGAAGCAGTCAACACGCAGTGGCGCCAGCAGTCTGATTGGTGCACGCACTCTGTTCAATCAACTATGAAAAACTATAAAAGCTTTTTCTTTCAGGAATAATTCTGTCCTGCCAGTAAAATGCCCCCTGCAGAAGAGATGCTTGCAGTCTGGCTTATTTAATAATTGACAACATTTGGCGGGGGACACGCATAAAGCATGGCGCCTGCCAGGCCTATAATATAGACTGGGGCAAACCCTGGACTAAAATAAATGGTCAGAGGAGTGAAATGTGTGCAAGTGATTACTGAAGTACACTAAAACGAGATAAATTATTCAGTAAATCTGAACTGAGAAAGAAATTATATTCACTACTTTTCTAGAGACTGGTATAATGCAGGATAAAGAGGGATGAATAATTTATACCTTTAGATCATTTGTGTTCATTTTTGGAGTCATTTTCTCTCCCAGGATGATGATGGTTGGATACAGACGGCCTCTGGAAGAGAAAGATCTTTGGTCTTTAAACCCTGATGACTGCTCTCACAGAGTGGTACCACAGCTGGTGCATCGCTGGAACTCAGAGTGCCAAAAAGTCAAGAGGTCAGCAAGATAAACACTGAGGTTCAACTTTGTAAGCAGGACTACTTTAGTAATCTCTGCTGCTTCTCTCCAGCCATTTTTTATTAATTCAACACATTCTACATGGTTTATTCAGTGTCTTTCAGTAAACGTAAGACATAATTTTCCTTAATTAATTAGTTCACATTCCCGCAGGACAATGACTCTAAACATACAATGGAATTGTTTAAATCGAAGAAAATTAATGTGTTGTAATGGTTCACCCAGGTTCAAAAAGATTTGGGGCAAAGTCATTCTGTAGATGTTTAAATCTAGTACAGACATACCTCAAAAGACCTGCAGCTGAAAGATGATCTTACAAATTACCGACTTTGTAGTTGAACACAACACTCTTCCAATTTTTATCTTTGATAATGTTTTGAAAACCATGCATCATTTTTTTTTCCACAGTTAACAATTATTCACTTCTTGGAATTGTTCTGTCTTTTAAAATTCTAGTAATTGACTTTGACATTTTTGGTTGCGATACGAATATAACTAAAATTTAAGCAGTGTGAATATTTTTGCAAGGCAGTGCGTGATCCATTCTGTTTTCAGCAGAACTGACCAGCAAATGGTGTACTCCCCTAAACGGGCTCCACATGGTGAGAGCAGAGAGGGCCAACCTGTGGAAGAGTCTGAAATCCTGCTCCTAAAATCTCCCAGGAAAACAAAAGAGCCTTCGTTGCTTTGGGCTTTGTGCTTGACCTTTGGACCCTACTTCCTCATCTCCTGCCTCTATAAAATAATCCAGGACATTCTCATGTTTGTTGGTCCTGAGATCCTTAGGTGAGTAGATTAAATATCAAGTTTTTGACTTGATATTTAGAGTTTTATACAATGAAATTTTATTTGTAGCATTGCTTGGTTAATGATTAATGACTTGGATGATAGTTTTTCTAATCACACGTATTAGTTGCGTGGGCTAATGTTTCTATATCAAGCTTGTAGATGGAGTTATACAATTTTGTCTTTTGAGCTGGTTGGACAAGGCGATTCTAAAATCTTCCGTTACTTTGTAAAGTATTTCAGAACAAGGAGCAAACCGAAATAATGTCAGAACACTTACATTCTGGGTTTCCACTGACATAATTGACCAAATTAGAATTACAAAAAAATAATACAGAAGTTTATATATACATACACTTTTTTGTTGCACCACACAAGCCATGCCAGTTAGTATGTTCCAGCAAAGTGCTCGTTTGGAGGCCCTGGCCTTTGTGGACAATGCACAGCTGGCTCCACTAGAGGTTTTAAGGCATTGCAAAGTTCATCGGAAGTTGAATTTGTCATTTGAAAGTGTTGAATCTATATAGCTTCTGTAAAATCACCAACTACAATTTCCAAAATGTGCCACATATGTAGCCATTGCTAAGTAGAAGCAGTTTGTTGAGAGTTTGTTTATGTTTGTTGTTAAGTCAGCAGACATGACACCAGTTAACAATAGTGGTTCCCAACTCAGCAACTTTCTTGCTATATTTAGTGACTTTTCAGGCAAAGAAATTGATATTGGTGAAAGTCTGAATCAACAGGTCAGGCTTTTTAAAGATCGGTAATAGGCTAGAAAACTGCAATAAGTAAGATGAAGAAAGTTCGCAACTGAATCCATGGTTGTTCATGGTAGAAGTCCTTTAGAACAAGACTGGAAAGTTTATTATTTATTATTCTTTATTCATTGTGGCCATTATGTTGTGTCTTTTTTCTTGATTCCAACAGACTGCTTATACACTTTGTGAATGACTCCAGAGCCCCCTCCTGGCAGGGCTATTTTTACACAGCTTTACTCTTCATATGCACCTGTGTGCAGTCGCTGATTCTTCAGAGGTACTTTCATGTCTGCTTTGTCTCAGGCATGCGTCTGCGTACCGCCATCATCGGAGCTGTCTACAGGAAGGTACTGGCAACAGCAGCACGTGCTTCATAAACATTGTAGAATCTTTCCTGTATAATAAATTAATGGAAATTAATGATATTGAGCTCACTTTAAGTGTGGATGAATACTTGTGGTACCTCTTGAATTTCAACTGTTTTCACATTTTCTCTTGCCATAAACCTCAATGCATTTCATAGAATGTTATGTGGCAAACCAGCATATGTACTGGTAAATGAGCTGAAAACAGTCCCGTCTTCAACAACGGTAGACAGCTGATTGTGAAATGCTCACATTTCATTATGAGATTTTTTATGACTTTAGCCCTTGTATCCCCTCGGGAAAATTTTTGTTTTTTCAAAACTTCACCGATGAATTTCAGTCCCGATGGCTTGTATTAGACTGGCGTGTTGCTACCATCTGCGGGAGTCCTCCAGTGCTTTGAATACTCCGTCAAAGCAATGGTTATGTTTATGGTGACTGATCAAATTTGGCGTGTTTAAGGTCAAGCTTTTTTTTGTTTCTCGTGGAACGTTCTTTCAACATTCATTTGTTAAACAAAGCTAGCATTTTAACCTCTTCTGAAACTTTAAAGAAGTTCCAAACTGCAGCTTTTATGGTTTCTGTTTACTGACAAACTGGGCCGCATTCACGTGGCGTTGAAAGTTCCCAGTTTGTGGGTCATTTGTGACTTTTTTTGTTTGTTTCTCTTGTTTGCGTGTAGCGTACTGCTGAAGTTGGTATATTAGTATATTATTTTTAGCTATTATTTAAATTATGACTGAGTGGTTTTCTGACGTGAGAAAATTTTAACATGATTTACTTACGGTCATTTCCTTAGTGTAATGCCCAGCATGCACTACATTATTTTAGAGCTGCTAGTCGATTGTCGGCCCATTTTCAAAACCTGAGAGACACATTAGCCGACAGAAATCCTGGATATAATGGTTTGATTGAACCGTGTGGTGTCCAACAATGGGCACAAAATAATAAGTCTAGTTAACTAATTTTGAAACCAGTCATTAATCAACACTTTACTATAATCTGCCTGCAATGCATGTGGCTGGTGTCAGTCCTGACAGAAGGAAAATTTAGGTCACTTTAACAAAGAACAGCTGAAAAGTTACCGGGTTTATCAACTGCGGTAAAAATTTCGCTCCAACTCCTCCCCTTGTTATTTATATTTTCTATGCACAAAATGTTCAATGAACATTCCTGTTGTTTCCACATATCATCTCTGATGTCCACTAGACTTCGGGTTGTGTCGTGTCAGCTGTTTGGGATTCCCCTCCGTGGTTTCCCCTCAGAAAGCACGGAGGAGAATCCACGCTTTCTGATTGGCTAGCTGTCACATTCAACAGGCTGCATTAATGCTCCCAGTCAGTAAAAACCCTTGATTTAGATTGGAGTGGTCACGACAATCTACCGTAACACACCACACAAGCGACAATCTTAGAACGTTTTAAGATTGTTGTTTGGGGCAAAAAATTGCATCAGGCAGTCGAATATGCCCGTCTTCTCTATTTAAATCTAATGATTACTGAAGGGCAATATGTACTATGCAGACTTCATAATCTGCACTCTTTTGGTTGAATGCAGTATTTATTTCCCCTTTGGCTTTATGTTGTTTAGTTTTTATTCAAGTGCATTCTTTTTGTCAATGGAGACTGAGAATCCACTTTATTTTTGTTTTTGGTTGTTTTCTTTATTTTGTTCATCAGTTCCAATGTTAAGTGTTCTTTTGAACATGACGTGCGTCTACCTTTGGCAGGAAATCGCATGTATTATTATGTAATTTCCATTAAATTAGTGTAAAAAGGTCTTCAAACAATATTATTGTTTATCACAATAATTTTTGAGACAATTAATCGCTCAGCAGAATCTGTTATCTTGACAGGCCTGCACAATAACAGAGTACCATCACCTGTAGTCTTCCCACTCTGGCCAAGATGCTGAGAATGCTGTCTCACTTGATGCTGAGAGTGCATTTGACTGGGTAGAGTGGGAATATCTATTTGCTGATTTAAAACACTTTTCTCCCTTGAAATAAATGTAACCAGACATTGAAAAATGCATAAGTTATCAATTATTTAGCATGATCACCAGATAGTTCCTTTCTCTTTACCTAGACTGAAGAAGTATCTTACTTGGGAATTAAAATTACTAGGGGTGCATGATAAATATTGCCCTAATAATAAATTATGATGTTATTGTTATGGGTCTGATATGACTTATCACTAACGGGACAGTTAACACTTTTGGTGCCATCTGTGTTTTTTAATCAATCACTCCCACTCTCTGACATGCTATCACTTAGTGAATTTGCTCTTTCAGGCCTTGGTCATAAGCAACGCAGCACGCCGCACATCAACTGTGGGAGAAATTGTCAATCTGATGTCTGTGGATGCTCAGCGCTTCATGGATCTGGTCACATACATCAATATGGTTTGGTCTGCCCCTCTGCAGGTGGTGCTAGCCCTCTATTTTCTGTGGCAGGTAAAATTCCTGAGAATGTAAAGCTGCTGTTTAAATTATTGATCACTGATGCTTTTCTGTGTGTTTTCTTGAGGGCAAATTCTCATTTTATGTGTTTATTTGTTCAGAACTTGGGTCCATCTGTCCTAGCAGGAGTAGCTGTGATGGTTCTGATGGTTCCGATTAATGCTGTGATTGCCATGAAGACTAAAACCTACCAGGTAAACTATCTCACAACGCCTGACATGTAACTCCAATACATGTGACCCCTGGTCACATGTATTTATTGTGACTTCATAATAAATACATGACATCAATAAATACGTGGCATGGTTAAGTTCATCTTTTACTGTAATCATGTGTTGAACAGGTGGCTCAGATGAAAAGCAAAGACAGTCGCATTAAGCTGATGAATGAGATGCTGAATGGCATAAAGGTGCTAAAACTCTACGCATGGGAGCTGGCCTTCAAAGAAAAGGTGTCAGAAATCCGTGAGAGTGAGCTGCGTGTGCTGAAGAAGACAGCTTACCTGGGAGCCATTTCCACCTTCACCTGGGTCTGTGCTCCCTTTCTGGTGAGTCCTGCTCTGAGAAAATGATGTTCATTATTCCACTTCTTCTCTGCTGATATAAACATTTCAGTGATTAAAAACACATAAAAACATTAAATTGATTCCGAGTGTTTTCTGCTGCTCTACAGGTTGCCCTGTCTACTTTTGCAGTGTATGTGCTGATTGACGAAAGGAATGTGCTCGATGCTCAGAAGGCCTTTGTGTCGCTTGCACTTTTCAATATTCTGCGCTTTCCTCTCAACATGCTGCCAATGGTCATAAGTAGCATTGTACAGGTTGGTGGACTTCTATTCCTCCTGTTTAGTTCTCATTGCTGTATCAGAGTCTGTTGTTTGCAATTCACAATCCTCACCACAAAGATGATTAATTCCATGCCAACTAACTGTATTACAACCCTCCCCTGGCCCCCCTCTGATCTGATTTATTCTTTCTCTGCTGTGTCTGAGGGACCCTCAACATGTTTTGCTTGATACTAACCTGTTAAAAAATGTATAGTCAAATCTTTGATTCAGGAAGAACAGTGTGGTTTTTGTCCTGGTTGTGGAACACTGGAGCAGCTCTACACCCTCAGCAGGATCCTGGAGGGTGTGTAGGAATTCGCCCAGCCAGTCTACATGTGTTTTGAGCCTATATGACTCCAATGGAGTCATGTTAGGCCCCTGTGTGGCCACTGTCAGTCTGGTTTGCATTGCTAGTACTAAGCCAGGCTTGTTTCCAGTGAGAGCTGAACTATGACAAGGTTACCCTTTATCATTTTTAGTATATTAAATCCAAATTAATTCATCAGTTAGTGTATTTAAAATGACGCTATAATGACTTAGACTTAGACTTAGACTCGTACTTTATTGATCCCTTGGGAAGACTCCCTCAGGAAATTGAAGTTACCAGCAGCTTACAGGCAGAAAAGTGGCACACAGTGCGCAAAATACAAAAGAATACAACAGATATAAATTAAATACAAAGGTACACACTAAATGTCAGTAGCCAAAACCCCAAATTAAGCAAAAATAAGCAAGGAATAAGAATATGAATAAAATATAAATACAACACAAAAGAAAGTATAGGAATATGGCGGATAGATTGACCAGTGATATGGTATTGCACTATATGGTTTGGCCTGAGAAGTGTGAATATTTGCAGAAAAGTACAAGGGGTCACTACTCCTTCTTCCCTCTGTCCTGTGTCACCTCCCACCCCCCAGTGAGGAGTTGTACAGTCTGAAGGCGTGAGGGACAAAGGAGTTCTTGAATCTTGGGAAGCAGCAGTCTGTCACTGAATAGGCTCCTCTGGCTGCTGATGACGGCATGTAGAGGGTGGCTGCTATCGTCCATGATGTCCAGCAGTTTGTTCAGTGTCCTCGCCTCTGCCACCGTCACCAGAGAGTCCAGCTTCATGCCGACCACAGAGCCGGTACGCCTGATCAGTTTGTCCATTCTGGACGTGTCCTTCTTGGATGTGCTGCCTCCCCAGCACACCACGGTGTAGAAGAGGACACTGGCAATCACTGACTGGTAGAACATCCACAGCAGTTTGCTGCAGATGTTAAAGGACCGCAGTCTCCTCAGGAAGTACATCCTGCTCTGCACCTTCCTGTACAGGTGGCTGGTGTGTTTTGACCAATCCAGTTTACTGTCCAGCCACAGCCCAAGGTACTTGTAGGAGTCCACGACCTCAACCTCTGTTCCCTCTAGTACGACTGGTCTCAGCTTTGGTCTGGACCTCCCAAAGTCTATAACCAGCTCCTTTGTCTTAGAGGTGTTGAGTTCCAGATGGTTTGTGTGGCACCAGAGAGCAAAGTCCCTCACCAGACAGCGATATTCCTCCTCTCTGTCGTCCCTGATACATCCGACTATGGCTGTGTCATCAGCATACTTCTGTATGTGGCACAGTTCCGAGTTGTAGTGGAAGTCAGAGGAGTACAGGGTGAAGAGAAGAGGGGCCAGCACTGTGCCCTGAGGGGCTCCTGTGCTGCTGACCACAGTGTCAGACACGGTGTCCTTCAGCCTGACATACTGCGGCCTGTTGGTGAGGTAACTATGGATCCAGGTGACCAGGTGCTGGTCCACTCCCATGCTGTTTAGTTTGTCCTGGAGCAGAAGGGGCTGGATTGTATTGAAGGCACTGGAGAAGTCCAAGAAAAGGATCCTCACTGTGCCACTGCCCTTATCCAGGTGGGAGTGGGCCCGGTGCTGCAGGTAGAGGATGGCATCCTCCACACCAACATCTGACTGGTAGGCGAATTGCAGGAGATCCTGGGCATGTTCCACCTGAGGTCTGAGGAGGCCGAGGAAGAGCCGCTCCAACGTCTTCATCAGGTGTGAAGTGAGTGCCACGGGCCGAAAGTCATTCGGCTCGCTGGGCCTGTTCTTCTTGGGCACTGGGACGATGCAGGATGTCTTTGAGTGGGTGGGCTCTTCCCTTAGCTGCAGGCTGAGGTTGAAGATCCGCTGTAGTGGCTCTCCCATTTAGAACTGCCCCATGGTATAAATGAACTAAGCAGCTGCATAAGCTGTGGTTCCTAAATGAAGGAGAATATCCAAACAATGCAATCTGGGGGTCTGGAGCCAACGTGCACTATATACTATGTCTATGAAATGAGTCTATGAAACACCTTGAACTGAATTAACTGGTGCTTTACATTGATATAACATGATCGAATCCTCCCAAGACCCTCCTCCCAGACCTCACTCCCAATCTGCAAACCCAGCTCCTCCTCCCACTCAGCTCTCAAGGAATTTGTGGCTAAATTAATTCGCTCTGCAGAGATGTCAACAAAATTTGAGATCTTTTGTTTTTATTCTGGAGAGCCCAACAGCATTTGCCCTGTAATGAGCTTCCTGTTTTTGGAGCGGTCTCAAAGTCCAGTTGCAATCTCAGAGTTAACTTCACCCAGACTGAGTCCGAGGTTTTTAGGCGGATCAGAGTTCACTTTTTCAGTCAGTTTTTTCATTCAAATTTGCATTCACAGTCCCCAAACAAATCAGACTTTCTGGACAAACAAATTACACTCTGATGAAAGTGGACTAAACAGGGCTGGCATTAATTCCCTTTGGGATTAATAAAGTGTTTTTGAATTTGAGTTTGAGAAAGGAGACATATAACATACAATCTAAAAAAAGAGTACAGTATTTATTATGCTTAGATTCTCATTTTCCCCTTGATTTATTATTTACCACTTTTATTTTTAGTTTTTATTTCAGTTCAATAAAACATTTAAACACAAGAGATTTAGTCATATACCATTTAGTTGTCTGATAGGATAGAAATGCATTCGCACTGTTTTCATTCTTCAGTCTTTAGTCAAAATAAGTCTGTTGCATCAAATTAAATATTATATTGCTTTGCATTAAGCCTACATGATTGTCTCAGAGATGAGATAGTGAATGTCCTTATTCCTCCAGTAAGTAACTCACTCACATACTGTATTGTGGCTTTATGTCACAGCTTGAAGAACTCACAATCTGAGCTGTGTATTATTGTTCTACTGCTCTGTGTTATGGAGTTAGAATGGATCAGTTGTAATCCGCAGCTCACTGTGCTGTGGCACGGTGTCACAACATGAATGGATTGTATCCTGATTTGCAGTACAGCTGCTGCGCTGAAGTGGCACTGTGTCTCTTACTTCAGCTTTTATTCTGTCACAGAACTCAGAAGTTCCATCTAATTGTTACTTTATCTGAACTCAGAAATAAATGAGGTCTGAAGTGATTTGCTTCAGTTTGTTTTCTCAAATGATTTCTTCATTTGAACAGATTGATCATGAATGTCACAGCACAATTGTCCAGCTGCAAGCATAGGGTGCACTAAATTTAACTGGAATTAAAAGGTGATAAAGTTTAGTTTATGATGTTCCAACATGCACAGTTGTGGTCAGCATAATAATTTGACTCATAAGTAAATGCTGCTATCCAAGATAAGCATGTACCTGATACTCTATCTGGTTTGAAAGAAAAAAAGGTCAGTATTGACTTTGTGCAACTTTCAATAACACTGTTCTTGAAAGAAGATCACCACTCAGCTGCTACAGAAGAAATCTGGGGTGATGTTTTGTTATTTGTCATTTTTATTCTGCATTATAGACCTCTTTCCAAGCTGTCTTTTTTTCTTTTTTGCCATCACTATAGCTAATAAAATCTCTAAGTTGCTGTGAAACCTATGACGTGATAGCCACTAGTCAACTCAACTTTCATTATATTGTCCTCAACTTTAAAAAGCTGAGGACAGGGGTGGTATGGGGTAAAGCACAACCTACATATGGAGGCCTTAGTCATTGTGGATGTCACAAGGTTGATTCCCAGCACGTCTTCCCTCTCTTTTATTACCCAGTTTCCTGTCTAACCACTCTCAAACTAAGGCCACTACAGCCAAAAACAACTTAAAAGAAAAAATATATATATCAAATGGTGAAACCCTTACTATGAGAACATTGTTGCACAGTGATGTAACTGTTATAGCATGAAAGACTGGTTCAATTCTTATCTCAAGGCTTGCATGAATGTTGTAAAACTTGATCAATCTTGACTCTAGTCTTCTTTCATTTGGTCTGTTTTCAGGTCAGTGTGTCTCTGAAGAGGCTAAGAGTATTTTTGTCACATGAGGAGCTGCAAGAAGACAGTGTGGAGCACAAAACAATGGCTGCCTGTAAGGCTCTCCAAATGTGTTGTCTAATACCAGTCATGGAAGAAAATTCAAACCTTTAAGATTTTACAGATCTATACTATTAGGATTACACACCAAGCTTACAGTTATTAGTCAATAATTTTGGACCTGAGGGGTGGATTGCAGTTAATTCAATATGTTAAACTTCTAAATGAAAACTCAAGATATGCTTTCAATTTGAGTCTTGTAAAAAGATTAACTGAAAATTATACAAATAAAGTCTTAAGAAATAGTTTGACATATTACTAAAGAGCTGTATTATATAGTACAAAGCCTCAGGGGGGACATGGAAGATTTATTTTTCTTTTGCGATATCTCAAATTGGTTTTGCATTCTCTTGCAGTAATGTACTGATCAGATGATGTAGCATACTTGAATACTGAAAGTCTTTCTTACAGTGGCCACCATATTTCTGCTATAAGTTTTCGTAAGATTTTCCATGTATGTTAATATCTTGTTTGTGAGATATCTACAGTTTTCTATGTATACAAAATTGACCAGGGTGTATTTGCTTATGCGAGAGAAAGCAAAACTTATTTCGAAGGAATGTGATACTTTTGCTATCCAAAATAAATATTTCCCATGTCCCCTAGTAGGCTCCATAATATAGCTCACTCCAAAAGTTTATGTTGTACAAGAAAATTTGATTAAAAAAAAAAAAAAATCAACATGTCTCCGACCCAATCTTGAAGGAAAGGGCTCTTATTTATAAAGTTACTTCATTTATGTAGATATTCTTTTCCAGCCCCACACAGCATCTCTATAGTAGATGGAATCTTCAGGTGGTCCAGAGCTGAATCACCAACACTCAAGAGGTAGGTCCCATTTACCCTGAATATGTGGAAACCTGCAAGCTTTTATTATTTAATTACTATACAAATGAGCCTGAGAATTTCCTGATTACAAGTGATCTGAGAAGACGGATCTGTGGTTGTGTATATGTGTTTGTGTTCAGGTTGAATGTGTGCATCCCAGAAGGCTCATTGGTAGCAGTGGTGGGACACGTTGGCTCAGGAAAGTCCTCTCTGCTCTCTGCCCTCCTGGGGGAGATGGACAAAGTTGAAGGATCTGTGGTTGTGAAGGTGGCTGCTCTTATTCTTTCACATTGTCACAAATCAAAGACACATATACACTAGACTAGCGTTTCTCAACGGGGGCTTTCAGAGGACAGCAGGGGACGTTGGCAGAAATTTTTACAAAGGGAGGTGCTGCGATTCCTTTGGGGGGCGTTTGCTGGAAGGTAATCTTTACTTCTTAAATTCACAACAATACCATTTTAGACTTTGAGCAACTTGCTAAAATTGTATTGTGTAACATTAAAACATGCTTGGCTACGACTGTATAATCCTTCCATGGGTGATGCCACAATAGATAATGTTCATTTCATACAGTTAACATCGGTGTCATAATCCAGTATGAAATGGTACCACCACAACATTTTTGAATTGCAATCATCAGAATACCAGGAATTTTCACTGTTGTTTTAAAAAGCTTATGTCAGTTTGCTTTTTTCCATTGATAGGCTTCCCGACAGCTCCACGCCAAGCTTAAACAACAGTGATCTGTTTCATAAGATTCCATTTCTTTTTATGTGCTTTGGGCACATCATAATTATTTGTGTCTATGTTTTTTCTCAATTGTTTTGTATAGAATTTAGTTGAATTACTTTTTAATATATTTTGTAGTTTGGATAATTCCTTTTTCGTAATTTTGATTTTGTTAACCACAGTGGCAACCGACATCTCCAGTCTGCCATGTGGCATTTTTGTTAGCCTTTGTTTGTTTGCTGTTTTTCTTGTGATTTTGGCCTGATGGAATTGGTTGTCCCATTTTTGATTCTTTCTTTGCAGTAGATTCTTTTTCTTTTTTCATTTAGTCCAGGGCTTCAACAGCCCTGTATAGAGTTGGTCCCCTGCTGCACTAGCTTCAACTTTCTGTTAATACTTTTGAGGTTTTGTTTTTTCCTCTTTTTTGGGACATGAGGAACTGAGGGTATTTAATTCTCTCTCTTTTTTCATCCACAGAAACTCAAAACAGCTGAACCAAAAGAAAAGTTTAAGAGACTTTTAAAATAAAATCTTTTATTTTTTGAACCCTCATTTTTGCCTACATGTCCTCAAATATGTTGTGCCCTTGTTGGATGTAACAATTGGGCCCAGAAAAATCTTTTTCTTTAAGAGGTTGGAGAGTGTAGGGCAGAAGGCACTGGCTCGTAAATTTCACCCAGAGAGCAGAACATATGTCAGAAAGCTCGAGAGTTTTCTCCTGCCTTGCTTGGATGAACCCTTCACAGGCCACTTGTCAGGATCTTTTCATAAAATCTGTTAAAAAAAAAAAAAAGTAAAAGGTAGAATAAAGTAGGTTGGTTGTTGTAATGTGAGTGTAAAGCACTGTATATGATGTCCTGGGTTGTAGACTGAAATAATAATGTGAGATTTAATCTGAAAATGAGATGATTCCATATGAATCTGCATACATACATGTATGTTGCTTTCAGGGTTCCGTGGCCTACGTTCCACAGCAGGCCTGGATCCAGAACTCCACACTGAAAGAAAACATCATTTTTGGTCAGAAGAGGAGAGAAGACTGGTACAACCATGTGGTGGAAGTGTGTGCTCTCCAGCCAGACCTGGAGATTCTCCCTGCAGGGGATGAGACAGAGATTGGAGAGAAGGTATTGACTGAGGATCACTCTGCCCATTAATCACTATAACATAGCATAGTATATATTATTTAGACATTCATCTCTCCATATATAGTTATTTTGAGGGAAAAATAAATTTACATAGTTACATAAGCTACAACTTTTCATTATGTCAAAGTCATTTTTGTCAGTGTTGTCCCATAAAAACATATACTTAAATATCTGCAGGAATGTCAGGGATGTACTCATTCGGATGTTTTGACGATCTGAAATATTTGGCATTTGTTCAGTCTGTTTTTTAAATGTATCTCATTCTGGAGCTGATCCCATACATAAGCAGTAATATAATGCTTTTTATATTCTCAAATTCAATTGCAGCTCATCATCAATAGGAAGAGCATTTAATTAAGTCACACATAAGGTTGTCTGTTGAAAAACAAATTTAAGCAGGTCCAGGCTTATGTCCTTCTTTTTTTTCTATGTGATGCCAAAGCCAAAAATAATTAATTCTGTGTAGCTGCTGAGATGTTTTCATTTTAGTTCCTTACCCATTCTGTGTTTAGGGAGTGAATCTGTCTGGTGGCCAGAAGCAACGAGTGAGCCTGGCCAGGGCAGTGTATTGTGACCGTGCTGTATACTTGCTGGATGACCCACTGTCTGCTGTTGATGCTCATGTTGGAAAGCACATCTTTGATTATGTCATTGGCCCACAGGGCATACTGAGGGACAAGGTGGGTGAACAAACCTGAATCTGAGCCCACTCCATTTTGGTTTACATTTCCTGAAGAAGAAAGTGCTCATGTTTTCTTTATAGGTTTCCTATAAAGGTTTAATTTCTTTCATTCATTGTTCGTTCAATGCCATGTAATTTGGCACATTGCAATGTGAAAGCAAACCACACCACCTGAAAAATGAAGCAAATATTCCCTAATGGAATCGTTTCTAGGTGTGAATACTCCCTAAATTTTACCTTTGAGTGTATTGAGACTTTTTTCCAGCATTCACAGTGCATACTAGAACATTTTCCAGTGTTGTGGTTTTACATCAGTCTGCACTTCCCCATCAATATGTTCCCAGCCCATAACCAGTGTTCTAACTATCTGTGTTATCCTTCAATCTGTCCTGCCTTGGAGTAAGGCACATCCGCACATCGAAGCTCCGTCACATACTGCTTACTCAGCAGATTTCTTATTTATATATCCTACCTATGGAAGGTTTGTTTTTTCTGTTCTATTCCACCAAAGACTAAGGTAAGCTTTATTTAACTTAGGGTAGGTCGTGATCTTAGCATAATTTTTTTTCCCACCCCCTCACAGCTATTCAGTGCCAACTATAAACCTATCTTAGCCTGTCTTTTATTATCACTGTTACTGATGTATAAAAAACATATATAAAATTAATTAATTAACAAAGGATGCATAATCCACCAAGCTTATAATACACTGTAATTTAAATGAGTTTTACAAATTCTGATAAGCTGACGGGTCAAATATCCATTCAGAATTTTTTGATGAGCGTAAAACCTTCTGACATTGGATTTTTAACTAAATATTACAGGATGTAAATATACATGTCATTCTTTATAGTATGCTTTTTAAGCTGTTAGGACTTGTGAAAATCTGCAAGAAATGTAAACTTTTGCAACCAGGTCTTGGTTTTAAAATGTATAGCTATTGTTTGCTGTATATTCACTAAACGCTGAAGAATAAGTGGTAATAACTGCCGAAAAGGGCCATAATTTAAATGCTATTCATGTCCTTAATCTTCTGATTAGAAGTGTCCTTTCTTATGTCCTTTAGTTTTAGCAAAAACACCTGCACTAATAGGCAGCAGAATTAATTGGTAACAATGTGTATGTGTACAGACTCGTGTCCTGGTGACTCATGGATTGAGCTTCCTACCACAAACCGATCTGATCCTGGTCATGGTAGACGGGGAGATCACAGAAGTAGGCTCCTACCAACAGCTTTTAGTCCAGGAGGGAGCCTTTGCCGAGTTCCTGCGAACGTATGCCACTGTTGATCAAAATGAAGATGGTGGTAAGCAACATTTCATCATTTCAACATGTTCCAGTTGCCAGTTTTAGGAGTTGTTTTTTTTTTTTTTTACTCTCCAGAGAAAGTTGCTTATTTTGCCAAGTGGAGGCTTCAATAGTATTTCTCTCATTAATCTTAATGCTTCCTGTAGTGTCTGTAGAAGAGCCTAATTTAGATGTAGACCCTCCATTACGAAGTTTTCATTTTTACTTCCTGTCTTAGATTTAAAAACTGCGCCAAAGAATGGATCCAGAGCAGTAGAAAATGGTGATCTCCCTGCTCTTATTGGGTGAGTCAAACTGGATAACATGACGAGCTTTATATGCAGCACTGATCTGGGGTTTAAATGCATGCATTATAGACATTTATGTCTTTTTATGTTGACCTTTTAGTGAGCCTTAATGGTCAGTGAGATCTGGGGGATTGGGGTGTGAGGTTACTGAGGGCTTTGTAAGTGAGGAGTAGTTTGTATTGTGTCTGGTTTTCAACAGGGTGACATGGTCAGTGGAGCACAGTTCATGTTGGATGCTGTTGCAGGAGTGGAGTCTATGAAACCGTGGAAATGAGCAGTGAAATGAGTAGCATTGCATTGGTGAAAGAAAGACATCTCTTAAAAAAAAACAGGCATGAACCCTGACAACATGGACAGTTTTAGACTGTGTGCAGAAAGTTGCCCACATAAAATCCAGGGTGATTGAGAGGCTGTTCAATGGAATGATTACACACAGAAGGCCCGCCTACAAAGTCATACATATATTCACCTCTTTGGCAACTACCAGGATGCAGAGGAGTAACTGCACCATTGATGAGCCTCACAGCATGTCATTTGAGCACTCAACTACAGACTCCTTCCTCCTACTCTGGCTGTCAGACCTCATTTAGTTTCCTTCGCAACAGCAAAACAGTTGTTTAATCCTCGTTTTAATGTCAGTCAGTAAGAATTAACAGTTAAGACATCAGTAAAAAAAGAATGTGTCAAAGCTTTTGACAAAGTTCTGGCTGGATATATAACCACTCTTCTAACCAGAAATCCTAGGGTACATATGAACTGGATTGTATCTTGGAATAGATGTAGCTTTTACACCTGGTCTGTAATTTTTCAACAAAGTCACTAAAACCAGTTCTGATGTGTGTTTGGACTCATTCTCTAGTTTGAACATCCAGCTGAGTCTAGGTTTCAACCAAAATGAATATGACATCTCTTCAATAATAAATGAATATAAACATCAGAGCTACGCAAACTACCTTTAATCTGCTTTATTCTTTAAGACACATTATTTTTACCAAACATTTGTCATAATATATAGAATTTTTTGACAATTACAAGCCTGTGTGCTCCTTTTTCTGGGTAGTGAGCCGGCTGTTAAGAATGAAACCCAAAAGCCCCATAAGACTGATGCCAGAGAACTGAACAAGACCAAGAACCCTGAGGTGGGGAAGCTGACTGAAGCTGACAAGGCCAGTACTGGGCGGGTAAGTACAGTAAAAAAACAACAATATGCAATATTGTTAGATCCTTTATTGAAAATAATATGATAGAAAACAGTAGAAGAGTCTTCTGGAAGTTACTAGGCCATAAAAACTGAGCAGGTACAGCCTCAGATTGACAACAGCATGTTTTATGTAACTGCATTGTTTCCTAACAGCGACTGTAGTATAGTTGTCTTGCGATCAGAAGGTGTTGGCTTCAATTCCAGCTTTCTCCTGTCATGTGGTGATTTTCCCTGGGCAAGGTACTTAACCCAAAGAGTAGCTAACTAGCTGGTACTTAACACAGTAACTTTTGATAAATTTATTTTTATTTAAAACAGGATGGCTTTTCTTCATGTTAAGCCTATAGTCCCTCTGTTTTAACAAATCATAAATAGAGCATGACATACAGATTAGTCTTTGAGTGCTTTAGCAAATTACTGTCATGTTCGGGTCTAATTTTCTTACCCACATGCAGAACAACCACAGGAGAGACAGAACTCAGTAAAAAGATATTTATTGCAAACAACGAGATGTGATAAGAGTTCTGGAAGGGGTTCAGAGATTCTTAAAGAACGGTTACGAGGCCAGACGTGGATACTGCCGTGGAGGGCGGACAAGTAAATTTGGGCGTGGGGAGAAAGACGAAGGAGAGGTCCGACTGCCAGCTGGAGATGTCAAGAAACTGGGATCAGACGGAGAGGACGACAATGGAACTTGGGCAACGAGTGGGTATTGATCAACGGTGTCACGAGAAAGGGAAACCGGAAAAACTAGAACCGGATCTTCTCAGGAAGTCATGAGGAAACACCTATAAATAGGAAAACAACAGAGGATTACTGGGAGTTCAACTCTTGAACAGAGCACAGAGAAATGCTCTGTTCAAGGTCAGATGAGGTCCTGGCAATCTGCTCCTTTTGAGTCCCGGAGATGATGAGCTGATGCAACACAGGTGCGCTGCAGCGTGGGCACGCATCACCATGGGGATGCCCTCTGGGGGGCAAACAGTGAAGCAGCAGGCGAACAAAAGAACCCACAAAGACCAAAAACCCCTGGCACCTAACAATTATTCATTGAAAGTAGTTGCTAAAATGTAGATTTATATCCTGAGCCTGACCCACAATTTATGGTGGATCTGGCTTCTGTGACCCAGTCAATAAACCTACAATACATAGAGAAAGACGATGCCCAATAAACTTGTGTCATTCTATAGTATAGTCAAAATAGAGGAATACATAACTTACCCTGTTAAGGAAGGAAAGAAAATGAACGAACTGCTCCACACATCGCTATCTGAGAGCTCCCAACTGTGCATTAAAGAGACATGGACAAAAGACTTTAGAGCTCGACTAGTGTAGCTGAACCGCTGCTACAGGATTATTCTACCACTGGGGGAGTGTTTGTGCAATCAGGTAGCATTCAGAGTCTTGCTGACTTCTAGTAAAATGTTACCTTTAAAAATTTTGTCAGAGAGAAAAAGTTAAATGTATTAAGTTTGATGATGCCACAATGTGAATTTTCTGTTCATTTGGTTGAGTATTAATTAAATGGAATGAAAATGAAATGCATCTACATGTAAATTTTCTTTTTAAAAAATAATGGGAAAAAATAGATTATAACATGATTTTTATTGACACTGTTCATAAAAATGACAGACAGCGAAAAAGTCTAGCACAACCTCTGCTCCAAACTGGAGACATTTTCGAATTGTGTAGTCATAGAAAGTTCTTAGTAGGGGGAAGTGGTCAACCAAGCCACAAAATCTACAATTTCCTTCTTTAAAAAGAAATAGGTTTTGCAATAGTGGAACAAACCTTTTTTTCTTGTGATTCGTTATAAGCCCTTTTTAAATTCTCCCTGTTTCTTGGGAGAGGGAGAAAATAAGAAAGTCTATTATAGAGCAGAAAACAGTGTCACTGAGTGCTTCAGGAGTGTCATTCAGAAGTACTCCACAGTACTTTGTCCGGGTGACCAAGCATACTAAATGGAATCAATTTTATTTAAGAAGAATCCCATATAGTCTTTATTGCTGCTTGACAAGCACTTTTAGGCACACATTTTCATATTGCTGTTTAACAGCAAAATTGAAAAAAGGATCTCCAAACCCTCAATCCTGTTGGTCAGAAGGTGTGATTATTTTTATTTAAATTCTATAAAGGAAACCCATAAATTCATCCTGTACAAAAACTAAATGGAAAGAGGCTGTATTTCCATAAATGTTACCTGTCATTTTATCAATCAGTGGCAGATTCTAGATGTTCTCCCTCCTTAGGTGAAGCTGTCTGTATTTTGGGCCTATCTGAAAGCCATCGGTGTACTTCTGTCCTGCATCAGTCTGCTGCTGTTCTTCACCCATCACCTGGTCTCCCTGTTCTCCAACTATTGGCTTAGCCTGTGGACCGATGACCTGGTAGTTAATGGCACTCAGCCTGACAGACTTAGGAGACTTGCTGTGTACGGTGGCTTTGGCCTGACCCAAGGTGAGTCAGAAAATAAGGCTTTGTGTTTGCATTATAGTTAAGTATTTACTGTGCCTTGTATTCATACTCTGCCAAGATTTTGTATTTTGTTGATACTTTAATATATTTTTAATGGGATTTCTTGTGGCAGAATTTAAGGGAGATATGTTTAATTTTTTTTATTTTTAAGTGTGGTTTGCATTTGTATTCAGCATTTCTAATTACTAAGTAATTATATTCCTCGAGTCTTTAAAGTTTGTAAGTGAACATTAGTGAGCATACCGCATCATAAAGACCAAAGTACATAGCAGAGTGAAGAAGTTTAAAAGGGGGTTAGGTTCTTAAACAAAATCAAGTTCATTTCTGAAATACTTTATTACTCTCAAAAGAAAAATTAAATGTAACTCATATCATTTAAGTTTCTTCAGAGTTGTGTTACAAGCTGATAACTGTGGGCAGGAAGGAACTTTTGCAGCGACTGGCATTACAATGGCTCTGAAGAAGTATTTGACTAGACACTGTTATTTTGTAGCAGTTTAATAAAGAGGATGCTCAGAGATGCCATACTGTTCTTCATAAAATGAAAGTACAACTGGAGTAATCCCCAAAGCAATCCCCAGAACAGAACCAGCCTTCATCAACTAGTTTTTTTTAATTTACTTTAGTAGCTTTGATGCTGCTACCTCAACAGATGATGGGAGAAGAAATTACATACTCCAGAGCAGACATAAAGAACATCAAAAGCATCTTGCTACAACTGCTGGGTGACCTATGCTTTCTCAAGCCATATGGTCTACTCTGTTGCTTCTTGTAGATAGATGGTTTCATTGTCTGTTGTCCAGTTGAACATTGAGGTATTTATTCTCCTCAGCCACCTCCAATTATGGAATTAGTATTTGACTTAACCCAGTTTCTCCTGAAGTCTCAAATAATCTACTTTGTTTTATTCACATTCAAGATGAGATAATTATTTTCACACCATCCCACATCTGTTAACTCACTGTTTTGTAGATCTCTTATACACTTCCGTATTTGTATTTTCCTGTACATTTTCCATATTATAATGTAATATAATACTTTAAAAAATTATTTCTGAATTAAGTCCCTATCCTCACAAGCACTTTCAGCTGCAGTAGCCTCCCAGGCACTTACTGCAAGGTTAGTGGCAAAAAGTGATGTACTATTTGACACTAATTATCAAATGGTACAGTGAACTCAATTAATTGTTCAAAGTAGTTAAAAGGAAACTTAAGGAAACCTCACAGTTTGCATTGAGTTATTGACTTGCAGCATTCACTCCTGGATGGGCAAAAAAGTTCCTTGTGTTGTGTTGTTAACTTTACAGCAATCCTTAATACCGAACATTCATGACAGTGGAGAGGAAAAACTCTGCTCTAACAGGAAGAATTCTCCAGCAGAACTAGAACCAGAATCTTGCTGAGTACAAGCGACCGACTGGACCTTTGAAAAGTCTGGGAATTATGCACAAGAAGAAACAGATTAACTGATGTAGGATTATTTTCAATGGAAAATATCAGGAGGAGAATGATTAGCTGAGATAGTAACATCATCTCAGATGATACTATCATCCAAGTTTGGGTTTAACTTATATGGAGAGAAAAACAACTAAAAAAACAAAAAGTTTAAATAACACCAAATAATACAAACTGAAAAGCATCACAGGAAAATGGATGATGGGGCTTCATCATACAGGGGCTTTAAAAATGAGAAGAAGAATCTTAAATTCTATTCTAGATTCAATAGGACACTAATAAAAGGAAGCTTTTATAGGAAAAAGATGAGCTCTCCTTTTTATTTCCTTTAGAACTATTTTCAGTATCATTTGTGTACATGATATTTCTAATTTTGGCAATTTTCTCCAGGTGAAAGAAGAAAATCCCAGAAACCTGCTTAATATGAAACTTAACATATCCTGGTTAAGAATAACATGGAGATTATTTATTATAACCGAATAGTGAATTGGATAGCAAATTTTTTGAGTAAAGCTACTTTGTTCGAAGAGTATTAAAGACTATGTTTAGGCTATCACTGTCAACATGAATGCTTTAGTTCCCCACTATATTGATATTGGTATTTATCACTGAATAAAATAAAAAATCTGAGATATGGTGTAAAGATAGAGTAAAACCCTGATGAACAATATAAAACTACAAGCAAATGTAGTTTTAGTGCTTTGCAAATCAGGAGGAAAACTAAGGAGTAGATGATCAAAAGAACAGTAGATACCAATAGGCATAGGATTAATGAGTAAATCTGAATGAAAAATATTTGCTTGGGGTTCTTTGGTGGCGCAGGGGTAAAGCACAACCCACATAGTCCTTAGTCCTTGACGTGGTCATTGCATGTTTGAGTCTCGGCCTGGTGACCCTTGCCGCATTACTTCCCTGTCTCTCTTTCCTGTCTGACCACTTTCAAATAAATGCCACTAGAGCCAATGAAAAATAAAAAAATATTTGGGTAACACTTTATTTGGTTGTGAATAAAACCGTCATGACACCGTCATAAACATGACATAACACCAGTCATGAACATGAATATTTATGACTGTTGTCAAAGTGTCATTCAGTAAATTATGACACTTAATACAAAGTTGACATTCAAAATGTCTTTATGACAACTTGATATTAACCAAGAAATCATGATCTGACATAAATTTGTTATAAAAGTATTACTGATTAAACTTTAACTTTAATAACACAAAGCTACATAATTTTTAAAGTGTAATATTCAGTCTTCATGAATATTTACAACAGTTGTCAAAGTGCCATTCACTAATGACACTTTATTACCGAATAAAGTTCCATTTTTATTCGGTAATAAAAATGTCAACCACACACCTGTGTGTTGTGTTTGACACCTGTCATAAACACATGACAAGTGTTTAAAACATCTGTCATAAATATAACAGGTGTTATGTCATGTTTATGATGGTGTCATGACAGTCTTATTCACAACCCGTCAAATAAAGTGTTACCGATATTTGCTTCTGTTCCACCTCATCCTGTACTTGAAGAAATGTGGACATTTAAATAATTTGAAGAGGTTGATTCATTTCCTCATCTTTGTCGTTGTAGTTGTTCGCCATGCCGTCAGTCTGTCCTACCTCTTGTCCATTCATTGCCTCCAGTTGCTACCAGTGTTAAGCCCTGACTTTCCGCTCAGCCGTACTGACTGGTTGTTTGGATTGTTTTCATCATTAAATCATCATTTCACTTCATCCTGGCTCCCGCCTGCTGCCTCACCACCTCACACCACAACTTCATGACAGAACAGTAGAAGAGATTGTTGAGTCTGGTCCAGAATTGAGCCAGTTGAATGCGTTTGTCTGAACTGACAGGCTGGGAATACAGAACTAATCAGAAAGAGCGCTGACAATAACTCTGGGGGAGCTGAAAATATCAATAGCTGAAGTGGGAGAATTGCTTGACAGAACAATTTATTGGTCACTCTTTACATCATGAACAAAGAGTGTCAAAAGAAAGCAAATGTTGACAGAAAGCTATACATAATCCTGTTTGTACTTTGTTTCCAACGTGGTCTCAAATTGGGACCATGCTGGAATCAAGGGGCAATGTGTGTCTTTACAAAGAACCGTGTTTAAAGTCATTCATTCAGCATTATCCAAGGTCATAATTTTTACTGTTACCTTCTAGGTGTAGCAGTCTTTGGTTATTCCCTCTCCATGTCCATTGGGGGCATCATGGCATCCCGGTACCTCCACCAGTCTTTACTACATGATGTCCTGCGCTCACCCATGTCCTTCTTTGAGAAAACTCCAAGTGGTAACCTGGTTAACCGCTTTGCCAAGGAGATGGACACCATTGATTCTGTGATCCCAAGCATTATTAAAATGTTCATGGGATCCTTGTTCAACGTGTTGGGTTCCTGTATCATTATCCTGTTTGCCACACCACTTGTGGCTATCATCATTCCTTTTCTCGGGTTGCTCTACTTTTTTGTGCAGGTTAGTTAAAAATGCATCCTGTATTTCTGCTGTGAGTGCAGTTCTGACTTGTTCTTAAATGTGATAAAAATTGTTGAACATTATATTGCTTGTTTGTGTACAGAGGTTTTATGTGGCAACTTCTCGCCAGCTGAAGCGTCTGGAGTCTGTCAGCCGTTCACCTATCTACACCCACTTTAACGAAACATTGTTGGGCACCTCTGTCATTCGAGCTTTTGGTGAGCAGGAGCGATTCATCCATGAGAGTGACCAGCGAGTAGACCACAACCAGAAGGCCTACTACCCCAGCATAGTAGCTAACAGGTTACGAGCAGTGCTCTTTTTCTCTTCTCTAATTCTTATTAAAAACAAGTGTTTTTATAGATTCTAGAAGACAATCATGATCAATAAAGTTTGCTTTTTGATCAAAATAATTGCATACAGAAAAATTTATTTATTGTGAAAGTGAAAACTGATTTTGACAAAATGTCAATTAAAACATATAACATAAAATAAATGATTGCATAAATTGTCATGTTTTGATTAGCTCGGCGAACCCACATGCGCAGAACACACTCAGGAGGGAGACGTAAATGCAGTGAAATTTATTGCAACAACAAAATGTGACAGTGAAGGTAGCAGGGAAGAACAGGCGGCGGCGTTGCAGGAGGGCGGATTAGAGAAGCGGTTCAGGAGCCACACGGAGGATCAGAGCACACGGTCTCGATGAATCTCCTGGCCAACGAGAATCCAGGTGGAACAGACTGCCAGGAGATCACGGAAAACAGGACCTGAAGGCGGATGACAGGAAAACGTTAGGAACCAGATCTGGTTGGTCTGAGGTTAACTTAGCACAGGTTCTACCATAGGCGAGCAACACTCTGACTGGAGTGTTGGCGTGATCCTCCAGAAGTACTCCTCCCGATGAAGTAAGTGGCCACAGGTGTGCAGGAGGAACCACCAGTCACGCCCCCCTGCAGTGTCACGACGCCCCCTGGAGGAGAAGCTGAAGGCGCACCTCCAGATTCACAACATAAATAGTCACTCCCTTTAAAGTGACTGACCTAATTAGACAAAGGTCCAGGCAATTAGGGCTTCTTTCATAATTGGTGAGATGGAGGTCCCCTGAGTGCAGTGACTGTCTCAAGTGTTTGTAGTATAAAGACACCACTGTCTGCAAGCTCCATTCATTGGTTAATTAGTATTAATGGCTACAATTACAGCATGAGGACAAAATAACACTTCAAGAAAATGAGAGAAATTGAGAAGTCAGGGAATTGGATACATGTGGTTCCATTACCAAAAAAAAAAGGGCGACTCAAAGACCACCATTAGCAGAGCAAGAGTTTAAAATTTGCTCATCAACCACCAGGGGTTCAGGAGAAAACCTAATATCGTGTCGGACTTAGTGTTCTTAATGTAACATCTGCTCGGTTTGCGGAGAGCAGGAAGTTGCCACGGCAATGGGAGCACTTAAATGACAGCGAGAGTGCATCATCAGGGTGCTCCTACACACATTGATGTGGTAGTTTGATGCCATCACTTGAGCCCCGCCCACTTCGAGAAGAAACTGAGGACTGTGACCCCTCTAGTTGCTCTCTATATGATAGATTAAAACCATATTCAGTGAACATTGAGAATCAAACATAATGTACTCCAAAGCCTACAGTCCTCGCCAAACATTCCCCGCAAGACAGGAAGTGACAATAACTCCTGTCTTGAAGGTCGGATGTCAGCAAATCTTAAACACTTGCTGCTGGACTCATACTGAACTGGACCATTTAGAGCCCGAATGCAGGAACACTGTGATGATGGGGGTGGCAGAACACCTGAGCAGCAAGGGCCGCCTGTTGCTGCTTTCAACTTTAACTTATAAAAGCTGCATTTTGTAGAATTCAATTTTCACTTTGACATTTGTAAAAAAAAATTGTCCAAAAAAGTAACTTTTTTTTGATGAAGATTGATTCATAAAAGCACAGAGGGGATGAAAACTTTTCATAGGAGTAGTACCTTTCGTTTCTGGAATTTTCACAAAATCGTAGTAGACCAGTAGCAATCACAGAATTATTGTAAAACTTTAACCACTAAAACCCTTTTTCTTTCTCTTGCATACTCTTTCATTCTTTTGCTGTCTGATCTTTCTGTTTTGATTTTTTGCTCTTTATGTGCTTCTTTCTTCTGAGTTCTTTCTTTCTCTAGGGATAAAGAAAGAGTTTTAACTTAAAATCCTCTAAAAATTTCAAAGTAGTTTCCAATTTTAGTAAATATTCCTTGTTTGTATTTGAACTTGTGTTTGTGTAGGTGGCTGGCAATTCGCCTGGAGTTTGTAGGAAGCTGCATTGTTTCATTTGCTGCCCTGTTTGCTGTTATAGCCAGAGATAGCCTGAGCCCAGGCATCATGGGACTTTCCATCTCCTACGCCCTGCAGGTAAAAGCACCACTTTGGTAGCCCTCAGCACCAGTGTCAGTAGAGCAATGTCTTCTTGCAAAATGTTAATAAATTTGTTTAATATGCTTTTGAACCTAATCTAACCTTTATTTGTTTACTTCCTATGCAGCTGACTGCTTCATTGACGTGGCTCGTGAGAATGTCTTCTGATGTAGAGACAAATATAATAGCTGTAGAGAAGGTGAAAGAATACTGCAACACAGGGAAAGAGGTACACTGCACAATCTTTAGAATAAAACCAACCTAATGTTTAAGAGTTGACTTTTGTGTTTTTTATTTTTCTGTGGTTATGTGGGCTTGGCTTTGATTTTGGGCTTAAACACTGCAACATTTAAACAACATTTAAATACTCCCACCAGAGTTTTATATTGTTAATTGATTAACAATATAATCAAAATAATTGATTATAGAATTATCGTCTCATTAAACAGACTTCATCTTAAAGAATCAATATTAGAAAAAAAATATCTTTTTATTTTTTATAAACTGCTATATGCATCATTCCTAATTTGATATCTACGCTTAATAATAAATTAAAACAACTTCAAGTGATATGGGCTTATAATTTCTATCAGAGATTGTATTTGGTCATATTACAAGAGTCATTGGTCACCTGAACATTTTAAAAAGTTATTTCTGTTCTCTGGTTTGAGTTAAATTCTAAAATAAGTCTTGTAATACCAGCTATTCTCACCACATTTACATTTTAATAAAAGACTTACAAGCATTCAAATACAAAGAGACCTCAAGGCAGTTCAGATTGTTCAATTGATGTAACAATAGTAGACCACCTATCTTTCCAACTCTGCGACATTTACATTTTATGACGTCATCATGCCCTGGACACATGATAGACACATACGTATCTCTCACTGTTGTTTTCAGTCATTTCAATGTTCACAGTTCATTGTACCACATGCATTTTATAATCTCTCTGTGCACTGCCCTCAGTTCCATGAGATTTTTGAAATGCTTCAGCATAACCTTATAAAATGCAGTGACATGGTTTGATTCCTGTTACTTTTAGAATTGGAGACTTGCCATCTTCAGAAGCAATAATAACAGGACTGTTGAAACTATCATTTAGTAACAAGAGCAGAATGTAAAAAGGTAGTTCTGGAAGACTTGCTGTTTTGGGGAGATTGTCTGGGTGCAGTGCAAACACTTGGAAGTCTTTATCTCAGATCTGATCAGTTCTAAAGCCCAGGGGAAAGGGAGAAATCGATGCCTTCTAAGCCAAATTGTCTATTTGAGTTTGACATTGCTTCAGGTCTTTATGCACTCCACAAAGGCAACCATACTATAAAACTATACTTGGAAAAGGTAACAAAGTGATATGAATGAACAGTCTGTCAACTGTTTAGTCATGAGAAAGGACAAATGAAAACCTAACCAAGTTAGGACTTTGGCTGAGCTTGATTGTGATTCAAAATATGATTCAAGTATTTGCATTCATGTCTATTCTCTGACCGCAGGCAGAGTGGCAACATGAGTCTCCCTCCATTCTCCCTGGCTGGCCCACTCAGGGCAGTATAGACATTCGAGGCTTTGGTCTGCGCTATCGCCATGACTTGGACCTGGCCATTCGCAATATCACCATTGCTATTAATGGAGGAGAGAAGGTAGGTCTTATTGCAGCTCTGACAAGCTCTGGAGTACTCATTGTGACTGAACACTGGAGGATTTTATCCTCCAATCCCTACCCTAACAGATAGGGATTGTGGGGAGGACTGGTGCTGGGAAGTCATCTCTAACACTGGGCCTGTTCCGGATCATTGAGGCAGCAGAGGGCCACATCTTCATTGACGGAGTGGACATTGCTAAGCTAGGCCTCCATGAGCTGCGCTCCAGAATCACAATCATCCCACAGGTGAGTAAGTATGATGCAAAGAAGCAATCTCACCTGATCAGGGCACGTGCAGCAAAGCAGCCTTTAGAGGCTAGATTTACAGTGGAGACAAACGCTGAAGCAGTCAGCGTTTGTCTCCACAAGGCACAACTGTCAGGCCTTCCAATAGCAATGAGATTCTGTCCCAGTCTGACATTTGGCCACCATAATGGTAATAATGGTGTCCTCCTTACTGAAGGAGGACACCATTGTTACTTACAAGCATACCAAATTTAATCATTCCACCTCTCTTCACAGAATCTTTTTATTTATATTTCTTAGGCCCAAGCAGGGAAAGCATTGCAGAGGTCTATTGTAGGTGTCGTGGTTCTTATCATTTTCAACACAAAAGATGTGCCAGTGGTCTTCCAGGAGCGTCCCCAAGATGGCGGTTTAAATCTTTAATCTGTCCTAATCAGAGACAAGGAAAATTCCACTAAACTCAATAAAGGTATTAAGTTCTTCTTCACAATGACTTACTCTGCATGAAGTTATATCAAAAAAGAGACCAGGGGGCACTATAAGTCACAGCAAATGCTGAAAACAAAGACAGCATGATGCAGGCCTTGGACCCAAGTGAGAAGAGCGAGCTAACAACTGCTTAGGCTATCCAGAATCTATGCAACAATATCAAAGAAATGCAAAATAATATCAAGCAGGATATGATCAGCTTTAAGAATGAAATGAACAAAAAGAAGTCAGTACGAACATTTGAAATTAAGGTGCTAGACCAGGGGTGTCAAAATCCAGTCCTCGAGGGCTGGTGTTCTGCAACTTTTAGATGTGCCTCTGCTGCACCACTGAATAGAATAATTAGGTCACTGGCAAGGCTCTGGAGATCTGATCTACACAAGGAGGAGATAATTAAGCCAGTTTATTCCAGCGTTTTGTGGATGGTCCTTGAGGACTGGACTTTGAGACCCCTGTGCTAGACTAACTGAAGCAGAACAACGGGTGACCTTTCACAGATATGGCAACAGAGAAAATCCTAAAAGCGTCAAAGAAAAAGAAGACCTTTTATGATGGTAAATTGATGCCATTTGCGCTTAATCTTCCAACAGAGATAAATAACAAGCTTAAAGAATTCAAAAACATCAAGAGGAATCTCAAAGAGGGAAAACTATGTTTCCAAACACCATACCTAACGAAGATTAGGATTCACTTTGAGACAAACCATGCCTGTACACAAATACATAAGAAGCAGCGGATGACATAAGGAAGAGGGGATACCAGGTAGATATGCTGCAATCAACCCCTGCAGACTAAGAACCAGCTGTCAACCAGGATGCGCCATGGAACAAAGGGACTAGCTCCCACTAGCGTTTGGGGCATGCATTATGCTCCAAATGCATGCGAGAAAAGCTTTGAGAATTCTGATTAGAACAAGTATAAATAGCTTTCTTGGGACTTCTGGGTGCTGTGGTGGCACACGATCAACATATGGAGTCCTAAGACCTTGTGACAGTAGTTGCATGTCTTCCCTTTCTCTCATTACCCTCTTTCCTCTCAGACAACTTTCAAATTAAGGTCACGAGAGCCAAAAAACCCCCAAAAAGGCACTTCTTTTGATATGTGCAATTCAGACATTCTTTTTCGAACATACTGAAAGAGTTTATTTCAGTCAACAAGATAATTCAATTAGCCTCTCAAACTTACTCCAAGCCTGGCATAGCCACCAAACTCCAACCTCTATTAGATATTGTTGAGAACCAAAGCAACGGCAATAGATTATGTTAGAAAAAGATGGGAAAAAGTTATGGATACACAAGATCAATGGGACAGTATGTGTGAATCCCCTGCTTCAACCTCTTTCTCAAACTTTTGGGAAGTTCAAGTAGGAAAAAATTAGGTTTTTTAGAACACCAAAGCAGCAGTCTTATAAAATTTAAAAAAACAATGCATCTTAATGTTGGAGGGGTTACGGGGACACAGAGGCAAATCATTCCGACATTTTCTGGTCCTGCAATAAGAGCAAGACTTATTGGAATTATATTTTGGGAAAGATCGAGTCAATTTTGAATCTTAGACTCCAACAACTCACTATGTTGTTGTTGTCAATCCTGAGGGACTGGACAAGTGCGTGAATTATATCTTTATTGTTACTGATAATATAACAAATGTATGAATGGTTCTTTAAACAGTGGTATCAAAGTTCTGTAGCTGATGATTTGATTCTGACATGTGAAAAAAACAAGTATTTCTTTATTTATAAAACTATCTATAACTTTGCAATATTCTCAATTTTAGCACAGTGTGTTGAAGAGTTACTATAAAATTACAACTTTATTCTTGTACAACTTTACTCATATTTACAACACAAACCAAAAAACTCAGTCTGGCCCTACGCCATCATAAGGAAGTAACTGCAGCATGTAGAAAAAGGCCAGGAAATAGGCTAAGCCTACCTTTTAACTGTTAATGCAAAGTGTTATGCATTTCTACTGACAAGTTGAAATATAAACAATATTGCTGCAAATTTTGCACAATAAATGTTAAAAACTCAATACCTTGTGAAAAACAATAAGTTTGAAAAAGGGAACAAGTAATCAATGTTTATAGTTTAAAAAAAGTTTTTAAAAATACACATCAGGTGAATCATTTGCACTTTTTCTCTTTCAAATTGAGGAGTCTTGATTAAATGTTAATGATTGGCTCAGTGGCTCAATGAACTAAACAGGGAAATTGTTTTGAGATTGAGAACAATGAAACAACTGTTTGGCATTATATGATGACACTGGTCTGTACAGATAATTTATCAAATATTGTCAGATTTGCAATAGTATTTCAATTTGGGAGAGGGAAGGACACTGGGGGGGTCGTGAAAAAATTTTATGATTTCTATGTGGGCATAATAGAAAATAATTGAGAAACACTGTTGTGCAGTAACTTGAGCAGTTTCAGATTCTTCCGCAGTGCCTAACTGCTTAATTAAAATACAAAATAATGGTGTGAAGTGAAGGAACAAGTACAACAGCTCAAGAGGAAGTCATGAATAAAACTGGAGAGGCCACATCACTCTTTTGTCCGTATTTCAGTTTTGTAAAATAAATTTAAAAAAACAATTATTGACATTGACCACAACTCTTTTTTGCGTATTAATCTGTTATCTTATAATATGGGTTTGGGTAATATTGGCCAGACCTAGATTGGACAAATTTTGTAAAACCGCATACGAACTCAAATGAAGATCATCCCAGGAGAGATTAGGTAAAGGTTAGGGCTAGGCTAACTCTGTAAAAATACACCTTTAGTATTCTGATAATACGATCTGCTCACCTTTCAGGACCCAGTGCTGTTTTCCGGATCTTTGAGAATGAATCTGGATCCCTTTGACTCCTATTCTGATGAGGAAATATGGAGGGCTTTGGAGTTTTCCCATCTCAAGAACTTTGTCTCTAGCCTACCCAACAAACTCAGCCATGAGTGTAGTGAAGGAGGAGAAAACCTTAGGTATGGAACCCTTCTTGTATTTTTTTCTAATCATTTGATGTTTTGACCTCCTGGGTGGAGTAGCTCCCATCTGACAGGTCTTGATGGGACCTGTCAGATGGCATTACAATGTGATGTGCTGTAATACTTCAGTTTATTTTATAAATATAGAAAATCTATGCATAAAATAGTGCATAAATATAACATGCACTTACTCAAAGTGCAGAATTCTTTTTTATTTACCTGTTTAACTAGGTTGCCCTGACACATTAATATGCTCTGATTTAATTAATTCCATTGTATCTCTGGTTTGTTGTTGTGCGAGTTGCTAAACCCCTCCCATTTAACTCCCTTCATTGAGAAGTTTAATTGACTGAGGTGGTAAGCCCCCTCCTAATAACTTCCTATTTTGAAAGGTTAAAACGTAACTAACAATTTACCCCTCCAGTACTTTTGCAGAGTATAACCCACCTCAGAATTGATAAGCTCTTTTTGCACTGCAGGGCTTTGCCCTATTGTACACTGGCCTGCGTCTATTAACCCTTGATAATCTTAGATGACATGTACAGAAGCCTAAAAGTAGTACTCACCAATCATTTGCCACTAAACAGGAATTGAATATAATTCCTTTGTGAAAGGTTGGGTTTTGACCTAACTTTAAAACCTTTCTTTTGGACTGTAGGCCATTTGGAAGATTTCCCAAGTGCATTGCCTAGTGGACATGTGCATAAAAAGTCTGAGAGTGTTCACGACGGCAACGGGTTGGCAGTGCCGGAAATCCTGTGGTTGCTGCAAAACCGGGTGACACTGAACTGTGAGGGCTGCTTTCAGCTTTATTTGAACTCTTGCTCTGCTTTGAATCTATACGCCCAAATCCATTTGGACAAAACCAGTCAGAATATTCAAAATAACTTTCGAACTAAAAGGAGAATGAACACATTTCCCAGGGGTCCTTTGATAGCTCTCTGTGTCTGCTTTACGCTACACATCATTGTTCTGACTATCAGTGCTACCTCGTCAGATTTTCCTACCACAGCACGGATAGTTAGCTATGTCCATCTGTCGGTGCTATGCATCCAAAACTGCTACCATCTTGTTTACAGACAGAAAACTGCAGCGGGTTGTGTTAATGTTAAATACATTGGATACCATTATTTGAGTGGCGGGACTGCAGCGGAAACTTAGGAATTATGCTTAGCATAGCTTTGGAGCAATTTATATGCACAATGAAGCGACAAAAAGATCACTTCCTTCATCAGAATAAACTACCTGTTTAAAATGAAAAGCTACACACCGTGTTCCAAATTATTACGCAAATGGGATTTACCTGTAGTGTAGTGTCGTATGATAAGATATGAAAACATTAAGATATTTAACAAAAACTGAAGCGTTGTCGTACTGTGAAGAGATTTGTGGCTGATTCAGAACAAAGAAAAGCATAATGAGGAATGGATGTTTCTGAAAATAATGAGTGGTTAAGAGAGAGCTGTTAAAATGATCTTACAAAGCAGCAAACAGTTATTTGAAGCTGGTGCCTCCGGAAGGTGGAGGATCCTCCAGTGCATTTACCTACTATTCGGCGCCCCCTAACCAGAGCTCACAAACAGAAACGGTCGCAGTGGGCCCAGCCGTACATGAAGATTCATTTTTAAACAGACTTGTTCACTGATGACTGCTGTGCAACCCTGGATGGTTCAGATGGACGCAGTAGTGGATTGACGGTGGACAGCCACCAAATCCCAACACGGCTGTGACGTCAGCAGGCAGGAGGTGGAGTCATGGTTTGGGCCCAAATCATGGGGAGAGAGAGAGAGAGCTGATTGGCCCCTTCAGAGGCTTCGAAGGTGTGACAATGACTTCAGCAAAACATATGGACTTTCTGACTGATCACTTTCTTTCGTGGTTCAAAAATAAGAGCCGTACCTTCAATAGCAAAATCATCTTTATGCATGACAATGCACCATCTCATGCTGCAAGAAATACCACTGTGTCATTGGCTGTTATGGGCATGAAAGGGGAGAAACTCATGGTGTGGTCACCATCCTCCTCTGACCTCTGTCCTCAACCCTATTGAGAACCTTTGTAGTTTCCTCAAGCAGAGGATCTGAGGGTGGAAAGCAGTTCATATCAAACAGCAGCTCGGGGAAGGTATTCTGACACCATGCAAATAAATTCAAACAGAAACTTTCCACAAACTCACAAGTTCAATGGATTCAAGAATTGTGCCGGTGATACCGAAGAAGGTCCTATGTTACCATGTAACTCGATCTGTTGAGATGTATTTGATTTAAATAGCTTTTGATTTTTGAACATGTGACCACTTAATGCTGCACATTCAAAGAATGACCGTTTGCAGTTCTTTATAATCCATAAAATGTTTAGAAAATCTGCTGTGCATCATAATTTGGAACAGTGCATTTTGAGTATTTTATTTTTGAAAAAAATACTGTTCTCATGGGGAGCTTTGTTCAGTAAAATTTGATTTATACTGTGATAGTTAATGACTTGAAAATTAAATGCACCTTGATCTCAGCATGTCACTCTGTCAGTTACCTCAGTAATCTGTTCATATCACACTGAAGTCTTTAATGTGTTTGTATATGTGCCGTTTGACACATATGTCAAAATATTAAATTTTTCTTCTGATACTTGTGAAGTTCTTAGTATTTTATCAACTTTGCCACAGTGTGTCTTCCAATAGCGATTACCTATATTCCCTTCTTTGGAATTTTTTAATATTTAAATTCATAGTAAGAAAAATATTTTAAGTCAGTAACCCTTACGGATCAAATAGAACACATTCACTTCTGCTTGTATGTGAATGTCTTCACAATCCATTTGATTGTGAAGACATTTTTTATTTGTCATTGTGGGAGGCCACTGCTCCATGTCTGGATGCAGCTTCACAGAACCTCCCAGTGATCTTCTTCCTGCTCCTGACCTGTCATCATCTTCTTCACTGTCTCCTCATCTTTTATATGCTTTATTTATTGGAATATTTTCTCATAATTCCCAGATAATTATCTGCTTGTTTCTTATTCTAATAAATAAATTTTTCTGAAAACATTTTTGTCTTTGTTTATTTTGTAAAATATGAGTTTACATGCTGATAACGATAATGAAAGAAGAAAAGGTTTGGTAGGTCTATGGTACGTATTGTAAATAAATCATCCAGTTATAAAGCCAGCTGCAGCTTGGTAAAAATTAAATATGAAATTATTCTTTTAAGTGTTCTTGCTTATGAATTCGGAGCAAAGAAATAATGAAAAGAATCAACTCAAAAGTTGTTGATCGCGCTTAGTAGAGATCAATAATTTATAAGCAATTAGTTTTATGAAGGGAACAAGCATTTAAAATTTTTCATGGACAGTTCAGCTTCACTGGTAACAGAAGTGTGAAAAGGTTTGACGTGGTAAACCATTATTTATTTAGTTAAGCTTTTTCTAATCTATGAGCCTATTATTTCAAACATTTTCTACTTGGTAGATTCATACTAGTATTTTTAGGTATTCATAGGTAAAAAATGTTCCACTTCTCAGTTATGTTCTACTTTCTCTGTCACATAAAACTATTCAAATAAATGGACGTTTGTTTTAATTTGATGAAATGTGAGAACATGTAAGGGCGTGTGGATGTTTACATGTGACTGTAACTCGGAGCCCATTATAATTGACATTGAGCTAAACCAGCTGAATTCTGTGCTTGTTTGCATGTGTGTATCCCCTTAGTGTGGGCCAGAGACAGCTGCTGTGTCTTGCCAGAGCTCTGCTTAGGAAGACTAAAGTCCTGGTGTTGGATGAGGCCACCGCTGCTGTCGACCTGGAGACAGACAACTTGATCCAATCTACTATCCGCTCACAATTTGACGACTGCACCGTTCTGACAATAGCCCATCGCCTTAACACCATCATGGACTACACAAGGTTTGATGCATACCACTTACACTATTTTAAAAGGCTTCTGTTTGATGTGTACATTTGTGTGTTCCAGCTTGTGCAATATAAGAAACTGTAGATTATACCAACCCTTAAAATAAATCCCGTAGGGTTTTTTCTGTATGATGAATTGACAGTTAGGACAGTATAAAATAGCATGTTTTACTTAAGTCACAAATTCGATGACTCAAATATATATATTTTATGAAGTAGACCCTCAAACATCCAAGATCACACAGGTCACTATCATAACATGTAACCTTACTCCACATGCCTTTAAGTAATGTAATCAATCAATCAATCAAATTTTATTTGTATAGCACATTTCAGCTACAAGGCATTTCAAAGTGCTTTACATCATAAACACAAAACACAAAGGCATGCAACATAAAATAAAATACCAATTTTTTTTTTTTTTTTTTTTCTTTTCTTCCCTCTCTTTTCCCTTTCTCCCCCCTTCCCTTTGACACGGAATTTAAGCGCCTGTTACCGCCGGACCCCGCCGTCCGTTTAACCACGGGTATTCGCCGGGCCCCGTTGCCCACAACAGGAAAAAAAAAAAGAGTTCGACACAACTCTTTGCTAGAGTTCTGCCTCCTCCTCACCGATGTTGTAACAAATGTTTAATGTATGTGAGGCTTTGAATGCTTGTTCACACTGAAAATCCCAGAGAATTCCTTAGACCACTGTGAACCTCAGATGCGTGTGCACTGTTCTTATGCCAGTGTCACACCTCTTAAAGAACCAGATCAAAAAAGTATCATGGCTTATTAAAATAATCAAAGTAGCAGTTATTTCTCCTAAGTTTCAGGATGCAATCATGCATTCATTCCAATTGACATTGGTTATCTAACAGTGTAGTGAGGTCAACTGGAAAATTTCAGAGGAAATTTAAAAGGGGCTTACCAAAGAGTGCTCGTCAGTTTGAACCCAGAATTCTGATGCTGAAAATTAGCAACAATGCTAAGGTTAACTAAAATGTAAAATGTGGTCTACAGCATGGGGAATATCATTATCATGTCGATTAACATGTACTTACTCCATTCTGCATGATAACATTACTTTATAAATTAAAATTAGGCAAAGTGCTAAGGTTAGCTCATATGCTGTCAGTAGCACATGTTGTATCACCAGGATGTTGATTTACGTTGACTTAATCCATTGAGTATGAAAAACATAGGTAATAAATCAAAACTTAGCTAAAATGTTTATTTTTGGTATAAGGATAATATTAGCTTGAGCATGCCAAGTTACTAGAATTTGAATTCAAAATACTTTATTAATCCCAAAGGGAATTAATAATTATTGTTAATTATTTACAATAATTATTTACTTACTCTTTAAGTAATTAAATCATTCGAAGAGTTTTGTTGGGGGGTTTTTGGCTCTTGTGGCCTTTATTTGAAGGTGTTTTGACAGGAAAGTAGGTAATGAGAGAGAGAAGACACGCGGTAAAGGTCCACAGGTTAGGAATTGAACCTGCGACGGCCACATTGAAGACTTAAGGCCTCCTTCTGTGGGTTGTGCTTAATCCCTGCATCATCACAGCAGCCCCTGATTCTTTAAATAATTATTGAAGATCGTGATGCCCGGCAGCAGGAAATATTTTCTGTAGCAGTCTGTACTGACGATGCTTCTGACTGAAGATGCTCTGCCTTCTCAATATAGTCTTATGAAGAGCATGGTCATTGTTATCCATAATTTTATCAATCGTTTGAAGAATCCTTCTTTGCATTGTCATCTGCAGAGGTTCCACAGACGTCCTCAGAACCAGCTTTTTTTGTCAGGCTAATGAGCCTTTTTAGGTCCCTGGTTCTAATGCTGCCCCGACAGATGATGACAGAAGCGATGACGCTCTTCAACACACTTATGGAAGATCTTTAGCATCTTCCTGCAAACCTTGAAGGATCCTACCTTCCTAAAGAAGAACAGTCTGCTCAGCTCCTTCTTATAGATGGGTTCACTGTTGTGTCTCCAGTGCAGTCTGTTGTCAGGTGAACACCGAGGTATATATATTCCTCAAGCACAACTCCACTTCTCCCATGATCCATGATGGAAACAGGGTTTGATCTAATCCTGTACTGCCTGAAATGAACAATCATCATTCACACACCATGACGCAAAGAGGCTCACCGTATTCAGCCTCTTGTCCATCTCTACTACACCTGACAACTGCAGAGTCATCTGAGTACTTCTGTAGATGACAAATAGTCATCTTATTAACAGGTAGCCTCTTTACCAGAGGTTTGTATTCAGAACAGATAAAAACATGATTATGGTTAGATTTTTTGAGAGAATCTTGGTTTAGAGACATATGCGTTCTTGACATCGGTGTGAAAAAAATCCAAAATCTTGTTTTCCCGGGTGGAGCAGCTGACAAACTAGTGAAAAGTTGGCAATGTGAAGAGAGTGGGGCATGATTAAAATCACCAGATATTCCCACAAAAATGCATTGGACTGATGTATGTCTTAGCAACAACTGAATTGATAACATCACGTGTGTAACGTCACACGACTGAAGGTGGAATGTAAACGGCTGCCAAAATAACACTGGTGAACTCTCTTGGTAAATAATATGGCCGGAAACTTACTGCCAAGAGTTCAGTATGTGGACTGCAGAGACGACACCAAAACAAGGAGGGGTGAATCATAAACTGACTGATTGGTATGGAAGCCTGTTAACGGCAGGTAAAAAAGGCTGGTTCTTTTCTGAGGATGACTGTGGAGCCTCTGGAGATGATTATGCAAAGAAGGACTCTTCATAGGAACGAGAAGCCTGGTGAAGACATCCTCTTCCCAGGCTGTCTTGGGAACGCAGAGCTTCTTCAGTTTCAGTGTAGTACAAATACAAACCGCTGTAGTGCCAACAGTCATCACCATCTTCAATAACTCTTTGAAGAACCAAAATGAATAAGTTACAACAACATTTAATTTCCCTTTGAGATTAATAAAGTATTTTTGAATTAGAATTTACTGTCAATCTATCAAACTTAGTTAGCTAATGTATCTTTTCTTTGCAAGCTAATATAGAGATGTCGTTTATGTGTTTGTTCCTGCTTGTACTTATTCTGCCAGTCACCAGAACCTTGTTATTCACATGAAGAGTTTGTACGTCCTTTTCAAATCTGTTGAAACATTGATTGTATGGGTCCACGAAGCTCATTCATGGTGTACACACTGTTTCTGTTCACCAATTATGTCATAGTATGAGATCAGAGGCAACTTCTCTGCATCGTCTCACATATTTTCCTTCTCTATCTCATATGGATCGATCTCGATTTTGTTCATGCATCTTTCTCTCGCACATTGGTCAAGAGTGTCCACACATTTTTTATTTTATTTTCATTCTAAAGATTGATACAACATTGGAAGAGAGCTAGTGTTACTTTGCAAATATGTGATTTATCTGCAATGCGGACATGGGAGTGAAATGGATATGCTCTTATTTGACTATTGGCAAAGGTATACTGTTGAAAGGATGATTGTGTGATGCTGAGGAAGTGGGAGAAGCCTCTGAATAGACCCCAGCCTCTCTTCTTGTGCACACACTACAATTAACTCTGAATGAAAAATTTATTTTCATTTGATTCTTATATCTATACTTACTTTATGAACATAAGCGCACCTCAAGTTTCATCTACTGAAAAAAAGGCTGTTGTATTTATTCCATGTATCGCACCAGAAACCAGTCTTATTAAAAATCTAGTCTTTATGAAGAAAAATGACAAACTCGACTACTTTCATCAATTAAAGAAAACCCCCAGATGGTCCGGACAGAACGTGAAAAATTGATATACCTAAGAATAACAGGACATTTAGTCACCCTAAAGTTACTGCCTTCAAAGATTGGTATTGTGGCATTAGCATAGCTAACATGTGGCAGCTTACCTCTGTAAATCTGATTCATAGTTCCTCTCAACAGTGCTTTTGGTTAAAGAAGACCACTTTTGTTTTATTCTTGATCTACTGACCATGTTAGCAGAGTTTAAAACTGACAGCTTCAGTATTAAACAAGGTCAGCCACAGCTGGGTGAACAAGAGGGTTTGAGTGTTTCTTATTGCAGCACTGACGCTGGAAGAAGTGCAAAATGTAATTGGGTCAGTTTATGTCAATTTTGACGCTGTGTCTGTTATTTTGGTTTTGAACAGTTCTATTTGAAGAATAAACCCTCACTCTTTATGCCATTCAGGGTGTTGGTGTTGGATAAAGGAGAGATGATCGAGTTTGACTCGCCGTCCAATCTCATCGCTCTCAAGGGAGCATTTTACAAGATGGCCAAAGATGCTGGACTGGTCTAAAGACAGAAGTCTTTCCATACTTCTTCTGCAGCGTCTACGAGCATCCCAGCTCCCCTGGCTCTCTCTGGAAGAATTGTTTTTCTTTCAGAACGGCAGGCTAATTAAGTAGTTGCTTGGGTTTGAAGTGATTTTGATGGTAGAAGGTTTTGTTTAATATACTTCACCATAATGTTTCATAATCAGTTATGTGGTTTAATTTCTGCCTGTTTCTCCCTTTTGGTTCATTCTGCTTGGTTTCTGACCAACTCATTTTTTTTTCTGCCATTTATATGGAGGATCATGTTACCAACAGACCTGTCATAATGACACTAGCACTGCTGAGATGAGGCTTCAGAGACCATATGTGCCAAATGCTGGCTTTATATCATTTAAAATCTAGTTTTTAAGCAGCTCCAGATGATATTTGAGAAGAATACGTGGATCTCTGTTTTGTGTTAAAACACACGCCTTACACACTGTCAATTATTCAAGTTTACGGCCACACACCTGCAGCTTTCACTGAGCCCCATATGTTTATCAGTTATGTTGGGCATTCTGGAACAATAATTCTTTTTGTCATTTTTTTTTTCATCTTTTTTTGAAAAGCTCAGACTCGAGATGAGAATTAGTACATGGCTCTGTGTTGCACTTAAGTTTCTGAAGAAAAGTCTTGAAACTTGTTGTTGCTGGGCTCCAGCATGTACGACATCCGGAGTTGTCCTTGCTGATTATAAGAAAGGTTTTATTTTCCTTCATACAAAAGTCCGCCTGTCAACATCTAACCCTACCCAGCAGTTTCTGAAGGAAAGTCTTGAAACTTGTACTAGAGTGTCTGGAGCTGTTGCTCTGGCAGAGTGTGCATATGGAAGAGTGACTTTGATTTAAAAGCTGTGGATGTCCAGGGACCATAAGCTATTAATGTTTCAAAGCAATCTATTCATATTAGCGGTCAGTTACTTGACACGATCAAACAAATTTATTTTGAAGTGAACTCTGTTCAATGGTTTTTGGCTTTTAACAGGTGTTAACTCATTTCTGCTGTTTTTGCCCACATGGGGCAAATAACCCCAACTTAACATGTTTCAAAATATCCTCACAGGAGTCCAAAAAAGCTTTATGCATGTTAAATTATTTTTCTTAAAGATGTCTGTGTGTTAGGTTAGGTCTTAGTTCAACCGTGCTGTTTTGTGTGATATCCTGTGATATTGACACAGTTGAAAGAAAATGACTTTGGCATCAGCAACGTGTTACTTAACTTGGACTTTACAGGGGAAAGTTTTGGACATCCCTGGCTCAGACTTGATAGAAGAACTCTGTTCTACATTTTTTAATCGACTCAATCTACCTTGTGGAACATGTGTGTAAAATCACACACTTGTGTGTTTTACTTCAAAAGTGATCACATAAGATTTGTCTCACATCCAGTAGAAGTGTGCTTAGTTAGCAGCTGCTTTATTCTCCAAAAGGGAAAATACTTGGCTTCAATGTGAAGAAGCCAACTCTGGTACAGATTCTCAGTCTCCTGGGAAATGTTCAAGCACAAGAAAACTGGACTTCTCTTGTTTCTTGAAGACAAAGATGAGAGGTGAAATATCTAGTTATGCTATTAGGTATATCTAAACAGCTCAGAGTAGAGAATCATAAAGTAATTCAGGATGATATCAGAATGCGGAGATATTATGATGCTCACTAATTTCCAGATGTTATCACACAATTCAAGGTCTTGAGGGTACATGCATTCACACCCTGTGAAGATTTTCCCTCTGCAGCCACAAAATTGGATGTATTTGAGTAGAATTTTATGTGACACATTTTGAAGTAAAAGGAAGGGGCCGATGATTGTCAAGTGTTCTAAAAATAAGAATGTGAAATGTAGAGTGCATTTGTGGTCTACTTTCCTGTGTCAGCACTTTGTCGAACCACACGTTCTTTGACCATGTCTTGACTGCTTTTGAACAGTTACAGACTGTCACAGGGGGAGCCTGTTACTAAGCCACTGTAAAACATACGTTTGTTGTGCCTCTTCATGTAACTTCATTATCCTGCTGGAATGTGAACCTGCACTCCAACATCAGGTCTTCTGCTGCCTATAACAAGATCCATGTCATCAAGGCTGGCCAGCTTCACTGTTGCTGCAGAAGGAAAGCATCCCCTCAGTCTGATGGTGCCATCTCTATGTTTCACAGAGGGGACAGGAGGGCTATTCATGGTGATTTGCTGTGTAAGGTTTCAATTGCATGTAGTGTTTCCATATAGGATAAAAGTATCAAATACTTATGTCCATGACAGAGGACATTAATACAATTTTATTGAATTGTTTACAGATTTTAAGATACGTTTCATTAATGACAAAAAGGTAACACAGGAACAAGTGAAGAACTGGTTTTCAGAGATTTTCCATCACTATAATGGATGATGAGATTTTTGTATTTTGATTTGTATTTATGTTAGAAAATAAGGAGCTTTTGAAACAGAAAAATGGTTTTGTTATTTCTACCATTTTTTTCATGGAACTTTCAGCTTTAACATGGATCATTTTAAAGTTATCTGAAAGCATGTCAAAAAGCTTCAAGAATACCATATAGGTGAAAACAAAATTATTTTTACCTTTACATTGGGGTCTTCTGTTTTTTGAAGACTCCAATGTATCTTCTGTTACATGTGAGCTCTGTTATCTCAGTGAACTGGGCTAAAATTACAGTACAAAAAGTCCTTATTGGTCAGACACCAGTCTAACCAATAATCTAACAATATTATTTCTCTCCCTCTCAGTCATCAGACCACTGAGAGTGCACTTTGGTTATTTATGTTGAAATCTTTTCTATTGCTTTCCTTTTCTTTGCTTGGCAAAGTAAGTTTTTGCTTTGACGGTTCTGTAGTTTTGGTGTGAAAAACATTTTGCTGTATTTTGCATAGTAAACATCTGTGGATTGAGTTGATTAATTTTTGGTCCTATTGAATTATGATTACAAAGCTCTGTATATGGAGAATTTTATTTAGGTCAGCAGTTAATAAACATATATTTCCAAGCAATAGTTGATAGTGATTTGTTTAATGTTCATTTCATACCATTAGAAAAACTAATTAATTGTCATGTACACTGAGGTACAGCAGAATGTCATGCAGATGGAAGAAAGCACATTCACACAAAAATTAGAAATAAGAGACTACCATAAGAGAAAATTTACTACATAAGAAAAATATTCTATAGTTAATAAAAGTGCAGCTGTGTATGCTGCTTTTAAGAAATATAAACATCAAGGGTGCAAGAGTACTTATTGTGTTTGTTTGGAGCAGTGACTGTTCAAAAGCATGTCTGGACTGCTTTTCAACAGCAGTTTATAACAGCTGTTATAAACAGTCAAGTGTTTTGAAACTCAACTGTTTGAAAACAGTCAAGTTTTAAATAGCTGTTATGAGGAAGAATGTGTGCTAACGCTCTTATGCATAGCAGTCTGTCATTGAAGGAGCTCTCCAGTTTTGCAATAGCTTCAAACTGTGAAGGAAGAGTGCAGATATTGTCCAACAGTGATGTTATGTTAGAAAGAGTTCCTCCATTTCACACCACCTGCACTGACTGGCTCAATAGGGTATCGAGGACAAAGCTGGCCTTCCTGAGGAGCTTTCTCTCAGCTGTAGATAAACTGTTGCTCTGTCTCTCCTGGCATAGTCAGCATGAGGTGGCTGCTTTTATAGCAAATGCAGGTTTATTTGTGCATAATTAACCATTTATTATCTTTCATGCATCATGAAAGTATGATCGAACACTGACTATAGTTGGAGAAGAAATAAATGTGCTTTTCCAAAACAGTGGCTGTGGTGAACCTCAGCATTACTATTCATCAAGGTCAATTACAGAGGGATGGAAGAATAAGAGAATAGATTGTGTGCAAACAATTTTTTTATTCATTTTTTGTGCCCCTCGACTATTTCTGAGTACAATGATAGATTCATACTGTTCAACAAAAAGGCCATGTCTTATAGTAGTAAGAAAATGTTTTCTCTGAATTTGGGGCTTAAATTTTATTGGGAAGCCAACAGGAGCGACAACCACACACGTGAAAACTCCGTTTCCCATGATTCTTTGTCGTCCGGCTTCAGGGGAAGACAGACGGCGGCGACTAACAGAGCAGGGCACCTCGGCTTTTGATACAGTAGCAATTAAAACAGATCATTTGATTGATTTAACGATTTAATGGTTCAGGTGGATGAACGACGGAGGATTCGCCGTCAGACTAAAGACTATTCGAGTCCAGGTAGCATGTTAGCACACAGCCATTCTCACTACATGGGTTTGTCAGAGTAAAGCGGCTACCCAGCTAGCTCAGTGTTTTCACATTCTGAATTGCTTTATTGGAGCTAATCAGATAATCACAAAGTCATTCTTTTCTGTGGGAATAGAGTTGTATTTTTTAGATGTATGCGACATTTAACTATGAAAAGGAATAGGCCGGCAACCAGCGGCGTCAGCAGTGATGCTAACAGCGGTGTCTATTGCTAAATGCTAGGTGTTCCCTAGCCCAATAGTAAAAGTAATGATCCCCTCACGGAGCTTGACAAACACCGTAATTAATGCAAATTAGAAGGAATATGATACAACATTCTTAAATGTTTTGCCAATAAAAAATGACACTAATTGGTGTATTTGTATAACGCCCCCGCCTCCTGAGTTCCTACTTTAAGGCAGTGTTTTCAGCTCTGGTCCTCTTGGACCACTGCCCTGCATATTTGAGCTGTTTCCCTTCTGCCACACACCAAACCTGAATAACGGGGCGATTAACAGGCATCTGTAGCACTTGATGGCATACAGAGGAGGTCGTGCAATCACTGGAATCTGGTGTTCTGGGACAGAGACGCATCTAAAATATGCAGGGTAGAGGAGGGTTGGTGGTCCCTGGGAACATCATCTTTCACTGAAAGTCCACCTGCACTTCTTTTGGGCTGCCTGTACCAGTTTTGAACGTCTGTAAAGGGAATATCTTCTGATTCCTATTTGTAAAAGCCACTCAGGTTCACTCAGCTTGGTTGGACAACATCTGAAAACATGAGCTTTAAGTCTTACTTTGAATTCTCAGTTAGATTTAGGACTTTATAATTCCTCCCTCTACTGTGGTCTAAACCCAACCCTGGTCCACAAGGCATCTTTTAGGTGTTTGTTTTTTTTTTTCTTTCTCTTTCTTTTGGCAGTTGGCAAACAGTTTAGGTGTATTGCTGCCATTTTCCAGATTGGAGTATTGTTGAAATATTTTATTAGTGCTATAGTCCTCCCAAAATACCTGCTCTTCTTCAAAAAACTAAAAATGCTGCTAGAAACTACATACTGAGATGATCTACAAAATTATTCAATTACATATAACTTAGTTTTCTTATTAAATTTTTAAATTAATACTTCTCTTTCTTAAATATACATATCACATTCCAAAGAAATATATTGTTTCTATTTGTCCACAATCATTAAAACAACCTGTACTATTTTTATGGATTATTTTAAGAGTACTGTTTAATCCTGTATGACCAAATGTTATCCTCAATATAATATCTTTTTTTAAATTCTATTACATTTTCTAAATTCTCTTTTGATAGTATGATAAAATCTATAATTTTCTTCTCTATCCCATTATTCTTGGAATTTTTTCTTAATGTACAATTTTTTACCCTTTTTGACATTCAAATCAATAATAATGTTTTTTGCATCACTTTTAACAAAACTGTCTGGCTACTCATTTTCTACTATTTCTATGCATATTAAAGCATAGAAAGAAACACCTAAAACATGCAGGGCAGCTTGCTCTGGGGACTAGGGTTAGCAAACCCTGGTCTAAACCATTCCAATGTAGGAATGGTGGGATTTTTGGAGAGTTGTCCTGGAAAGTAAACCAGGATTGTTCACTTGAGGACAAGGAAGTTAGTCATCTATGTTGACTAACCTCCTTGTCTGCTGTGAAGAAAAACATCCCCACAGCATGATCCTGCCACCAGCACCATGTATTAGAGTGAGGATGTGTGTTTTGGGTGATATGCAGTGTGAATCTTCTGGCACATACACTTAACCCCAAAATTATTTATTACCTTTGTAGTTTTAGATTTAAAATGACCTTTTTTAAAATATAAAGTTTATTTCTAATGATTCTGGCATCACTCAAAAGATAAAATTATGGACTATTCATTGTTTTAAAAAATGCTTTTTTTATCAAATTCAACTTGTCCTCTTATTAGTTGGAAAACAACAGCGCTCAAATCCTTCTTATGATTGCGTATCCGATTTTTGCACATTTCCACTGGTACTTATGTGGCTTATGAATGATATGCTGCTAGGCTTTGAGGTTGGAAGGCCTTCTTGCCATCATTCTCATCTATACCCCTAATTAATGTCAGGACTCTGGCTGGGCCACTTCAAGATATATATTACTTCCAGTATGAAGAAAAAATGTAGTTCAATTAAATGTTGACTTTAAAGCAGCTGTTTGTAACTTTTATTTGAAAAATATGTCATTGCATATTTATTGAAACTGTCAGTGTTGTGACAGTGTGATCTATGAAAACATTGAGCTTCTTCCCGTGGTTCTGTTGTCATCTGTATAAATGCACTGCTTTGTCAGAAGCAATCAGTCAGAGGCAGCAGGAGGGTCTTAGCACTGTCAACTGACTTCTGCTCAACCTCTCCCTTTCTCTCTGATATGCCACAGCTGGTTCACTACAAGTGAGGCTGCCATGAATGCTCAGTCTAGTTAGCATGGCCACCGATGACGGCGGATAAACAGTTTTCCTGGAACGGTAAGTTGCTTCTCCTCCATTGACACATTTATCAGTGAGAACATGAGTTTGATCAACAGCACTAAGATGCTGGCTCTGGAAGTGTTTGACTGGGAGAGGTACATTTCTTCAGATGGTAATAGTAGCTCAGGGAGGAAGTAGAAGAGCTTGAGCTTTTCACAGACTATCTGTCTCATACTGTCATAAAATAGTGATGGGTTTAACAAATAAGTAAATAACAGATTTTTGTGAAAGTTATACACTGTAACTTTAAATGCCAATGTGCCAGGGGTCTGAACCACTTTAGGTTGAGTACAAATATCACATTTAAAGTGTAGTTAAACTCACGTCCCAGGTAAATTTTGCACTGTTTGACTCAAGGAGGCCAGCACTGAGATGGTTTTAGGTAAAAAAAAAAAACATTTACACAAAAATCTCAAAATATGTACAGACACATTAAGGTACAACCTAAGGATTATATCTAATAGCTAACCTACTTTGAAATTTTATCTGCAAAAAACTTTAAGTCCACGCTGCCATGTAGGCAGATCTGGGTACTATTTTCCCTCTTGCACCCCTTAAATCTTCTTCACTTAGGTCCTACTCATAATGTCTTTTTACACACACACACAAACACATCTAAAATTACAATGCTCACACAACAGATCATTTAATTTTAATATGTAATCTTTTCTGTTCACAGAAACAGCTTTGGCACACTCCACTCTTATATTTAACTCAGCATTGTTCCGAGGAAATATCTTTAAGTTCTATCAGTCAAAGCAAAAAGTATTATGTCAAAGTAAAAGATGTTCCACTCTCTGGAAAATCTCAGATGACATAGTAGGAAGTCAAAATGAACACCTGCATAGGGAAGGCTAACGGTGAGAGATGAAAAAGAATCCAATGATCACCCTTAATGCCATTAAGGTTGCACACGTTTTGGAAATATCTCATTCCGATATTAGTGTGTTCAGTATTCATATTGCAAAGGACTGTTGGGAGAGCAATCATTTTCAGCAACTCAAATTATTTTAAGTGTTATGAATGCTTTTCATGCTAATATAAAAGGAAAGCCTTGCTTAAAGAACAGCATCCTCAAGGTCAAGAATAGTGGTGGAAACAATGCTTCGGGTGTGTTTGTTTTAACCAACATGATGAGCTGCTTTACAGAAAGTGGCATCATATAGAAAGATTATAATCAAGACTGCCTGCAACAACATCAAGAAATCTCCAGCGACTTGGTCTTGAACAGCATTAGTGGCTTCAGTATCACAGTGAGTCAAAACAAAACTGAAGTTTAAAGAAAAAAAAGGTCAACCAACAACATAACATTTTGAAGCAACCCAGACAGAGTGCTGACTTTGAGTTGATGGAGGAATTATGCAAAGATTTGGGTTAAGATGAGAGGTCAGAGAAACCAGTGGAGATGAGTTTATCAACAGTTGTGCAGAAAGTAAACTATATGAATTAACTTCAGTTTGTTGCATTGGATTCTATTTAGAGTTGCTTTTGAACCATAATAAATGAAACACTGACCCACATTTTGTTGTGTAATGGCAGCCTTGGCAAAATGTGATGTTTCAGTTGTTGTGTGTTCTATGACTTTGTATTTTTGTGCCTTTCTTATGTAAAGAACTTTGAACTGCCTTGTTGCTGAATTGAGCTTTACAAATAATCTTGATTTTGATTTATTCATGAATATCAGAGTAAGAGAGCAGCATACAATTGTACATCACAATTGTCAGATTTTTTTTAAGACTATCTTTCTGTTCCACTTCACAATTATGCACTACTTAAAATGTGAAAAAAGTTTAAATACTTCTGCAAAGCACAAAGATTAATATGTTATTTAAGTATCATGTCCGCTCTCTGCTAGGTGTTTGCCTGGACCTTTTATGCTGTGTGGCCTTGGCTGACCTTTATATTAAAGGGTTTCCCAACCCATGGACTCGACTTCAGCTTCAGACTTCAAAAGGAGGTCATCACCCTCCTCTTCCCCAGTTGAGGTTGGAGAAGCCACCAGGAGTCCTCCTCCCTGCTCACCCTTCTCGTCTCCGTCACCTCCTTCTTCTGAGCCATCTTCACCATTGTCTTCACCATTATCTTCATCATCCTCGCTTTGTGCCAATACCTCAGTGTATAAAAACAATGTAACACGTCTGAGTGAGGTGGCCAGGGTTTCTTCTACTTCCACACAACCTCTTGCCACATCAATGTCTAATAACACCTCAGTACAGCGCTTTCCTCACATGACAATGCAGGCGAGCAATAGCTGTGAAGAAGATGATGGGAAAGGAGGGATGTACAATCCTTACAGTCCAACTGATGTAGAGAAAGACAGAAATCTGACGGGGGAGGAGAGGCATGGGGAGAAATATGACCCTTTTGATCCAACTGGCTCTCCACAGTCAAATGTGGATGATGGGCTTGACAGAGATGAGGTCTTAGATAAAATTGATGAGATAAATGATAAGAAAGATGAAGAACCTCCAGATTCCACAGAGATTTTGATGGATCCACTGAGCCCCAGTGTGACCAGCCAACAGCATGTCAGGAGAAGAGTGAAAAGTAGCAGCTTCAGAGTCCGCGGGCAAAGAGAAGGCATTGACTCAGAGCATTCTGAGATAGAGGAGGGAGAGATAGTTGGAGCTGCTGACAGAGATGGAGCTCAAAAGAGGCTCTCAGAGGAAACCCTTCCTCTGAATTCTCCCAATATTTCATTCTTTGGTTCGAAACCAGAGCGCATTTTGCGTGTGCTGGATGGAGATGGGTTTGTGTCTGTGTGCACAGAGGGAAACTGGGAAGATGACAGGGAGCTTGAAGATGAGCCTGCTGTCGCAGTGGAGGATTTGAGAAGGAAGTTGGTCAGCAGGAGGAAGGAAAGATATCTGTCCTTTCCTGCCTCTTCCCCTCTGTCTTCTCAGCCACCACTGCCTCCTTCCCTTCCTCAAGCTTCCACATCTGCCTCTCCTGCCACGCCCCCAGTAGAGCAAACAAGCAAGAATCGCAAGTCCTCCAAAAGTTCTATTGATCGTGACAGGCAAAAAAGCAAAGAAAGAAAGCCAGGGGAAAAGGTGGTCAAAAAGAAAAAGAGGAAGAAGGGAAAAGAGGAGGACTGCAAGAAGAGCCAAGAGAAAGAACAAGGACAAAAGGATGGAAAGGAGGTTAGAACAAGGGGGAGCAGTAGAAGCAGCAGTCAGAAAGGAAAGAAGAGGCGACATAGCAGCCCTGCAGTCTCCCATCACTCTTCAAGAAAAGAGATGCACTCTCGACGCTCTTTTTCAAGTCTGTCCGAAGAAAGACACAGGGAACATGAAAGAGAGAAAGACAGGGGCAGGAAAATTAATCGAGACAGAGAAAGGGATAGAGGCAGGGATAAGGACACAGACAGGCATCATAATCACAGCAACAGTCACAGGAAAGATGAGAGAGTACGAGATTCTAATTCTAGAAGGAGGGAGAGGGAAAAGAAGGGCAAACTGCACTCAAGCAGCAGAGAGCGGGGCCTTGCAAAGAAGCGTAAGAGCAGTAGGGAGGAGAGGGAAAGTAATAGAGACAGGCAGCATGAGAGGGAACATCGACGGGATGGCCGCCCTGTTGTCCCGCCATCAATTCAAGATCTCAATGGTTCTGACCTGTTTGCTATAAAGCGAACCATCACAGTGACAACCACTACTACCACCACCACAGTCCCAGGCTCGCCAAGACTTACAGCAGAGTCTCCTTGCCGTCCCACGGAGGAGAGGAAAAGAAGAAAATGGCAATCAAATGAAAACACAGAGGAACGGGAAGGTGTTTGTGGCCGTTCACAGTCATGCTCCCCACCCAGGTATCACGGCTACGAGTCAGATCGCTACTCTGACAAATTGGAAATTGATATGTTGTCTTTAGATGGAGAAGCTTTGGACTCAGATTACCCATCTTTGGAGGATACACCTCCTGCTGTGCTGCCTTTAGAACCACCTATCCCTAGCCCTAAAGCAAAACCTAAAGCCAGACAAAGTCATTCAAAAAAGAAGTCTCATTCAATAAAGAAGTTAAATTCCCCCTCCTCTTCTAATAAAACGACAGGGAAATGCCTGTCCTCACTGACAGTGACTTCAGGTCCTACCTCCATCACTCCTGGTCTCACATCAGCAAAGAGAACCAGAAAAGTAGGAAAGGATAAAGTTCGGGACAAAAGCAGCAGAAAAGATTTAATAAGTTCTGGGAAATCCAAGAAAGAGAGCAGCAGCAGTCGGAAAGGCAAACTTCAGTCCAAAGTGTCGGTCTTGGTGCGCGAGGGAGTGAGCAGTACCACTGGAGCTTCTGTTGGTTCTGGAAAATTAAGCATGGACCTCTTGGGTCCAGGGGGTACAGCAGCGGGAGCAGGGGGCTCAGTGGTTGGAGGCTCTATTGCCGTAGTCTTTTGTAGAGACAATGAAAGCAGGTCTCCATTCCTGAAGCCTTGCTCAGAGCCCCTGTCATTAGGTGGCCGAGGTAAAGATCTCGCCGGTATGGGAAAACGAAGCAGCCTGTCGGGACCGCCATCATCCTTATCCAGCCCTGCTGGACTGAAATCCAAAAAAACAAAACCAAGCTCCATCACATCTACTTCTTCTTCTGCATCCTCCCCCTCATCATCTCTGGCAACCAAGCGTCGTCGGCGCTTAGCCAAGAAAAACAGTAAAAAATCTGGAACAGCTGGTATGGTCGCTGGTGAAAGGAGCCAAAAAAAATCCACATTAGAAGGCTGGACTGGATCCTCCTTTGATGCTCCATCAGCTGTTGGAGAGGGGAGTAAGTCAGTCGGTCCACATACAGGTCAAGCTGGCCCTCTGCCTTGCTCCTCATCCTCCTCTTCCACATCCTCCTCCACCAGTGTTCTCCCACCCTCCTCCTCTCCACCACACACACCGCCTCCATCGAATGCTCCCTTGCGGGACACCAGAGAGTCTTCCCCTGACTCTCAAACTGTGGACAGCAGTTGTAAGACACCAGAGCCTGCTTTTCTAGTTGAAGACTGCCCAAATCAGAATAGCCCTTCACCCCCGGCTTCCAGTCCATCGAGCCTGTCTACTTCCCAGGGAGCCAGCCTTGGAAGTACCCTGTCGACACAGACTGTAAAGCCTCCCCCTCCAGAAGACGTATCAAAATCTTTGACCTCGCCTCCTTGCTCATCTTCATCAGCAGGCCTCACCTCCCTTTCGCTGTCGCTCTCTTCCACTGACCCCTCCTCTTCATCGTCAGTATCCTCCTCTTCTGCCAGTAAGCTGCCACCACCACCTCCTCCACTTCCACCAACAGCAACTACTCTGCCCTGGAGTCTTCAGACAGGAGTGGACTGTACAACTGGAGGTGTTTTGGCATGTAAGTTTGTACTCCTACCGGAGCAGAACCTTGCTGCCGTGCTCTTCTGAATTATTCAAAAACATGAATATTGATTGAACATTTGAATGCCATTGTAAATGGTATGCTCTTGTATGTAGCATTTTCTATAGCATTATCTACTCCAAAGCACTTTACACTACATTACCCATTCACACACTGAGCTACGTTCTAGCACAAATGCCCTGGGGAAGACTGCCCCACAATCTGCACCCTACAACCACCACCAAAATCAAGTAAGGCGACTGAAGTGTCTTGCCAAAGGACACGATGACTCAGACAGACAGACAGACAGACAGACAGAGCATAGATTTGAACCAGAATAATACCAGTTACAACTCCTACCTCCTTAGCCACATCACTCAGTGATCATAATTCATAGGAGTGCTGTTAGAGTTCACAATTATAAACTCTTAGCTTCTAAACGTTATATTTCTGTTATGTCTGTATGTGAATATTTGAGAATACATGTTCACCTGTGTAAACTATTATTCTGTCAGTGACGGCTCTACTCTTCAAAATGGAGGAGGCCAATATTGCCAGCAGGGCAAAAGCACAAGAGTTCATTCAAGCAACCAGTCAGGTGAGTGAGAAAGGCTATTGCTGTTCAGTCAGTTTTTATAAACTTTATAAAGCAATATGAAAATTTGATTAAACAAAACCAGAAAAACAATACATTCAAGATGTTGGCAAAAATAAATCTAGGAAAAGTAAAAAAAAAAAAAAAAACTTGCTACCATCTATAGCTACTCTTACTTTCAATTCAAGTAACCTCTAATTGTTCATTGATTTGGTTTCGCACATGCAGATTCTGTCCCATTCCAACCAGAACCAATCCCAGCATCATGTTCCTCCTTCCTCAACTTCCTCATCTGCCCAAATCCCTCCTCCTCCCACTGTGCCTCCACCAGCCGGTCTGAGCCCAGCCCAGTTCATCCTCCACAGCTCTCTCCCTTTGGTGGGATGCACCAAAACGCCCCCATCTCACCTGCACCCTTCCCTGGGAGGTGGATGTGCACAGACCCCACCGCCGATGCTACCTGTGGGGCTGTCGGGAGTGACGGGGAGCTCTGGTGAAGCCAGATGGGAAAATGAGAACAAAGACTCAGATAAGGTATGACTAAATGGTTTTTTACAGTGGCCTGTAGTTATACTGATAGTATCAATAAAAGGAATAACAACAGAAAAGTAGAACATGATATAATTGTTTTCATTTCAAACAGAAATGCAATGATTATTCCTACAGTTGAGAGAAGCTTATATGTTTTGCTATATATCATGTGGATTGTCATTTCAGTACAGAATCCTGGTGGTACGATGTAGAGTGGAATTGTAATTAAAACATATCTTTAGACCACAAGACCAAACTATTCCTACAGATTCCACAAATGATTGTATTAGATAAACCAAGAGCGTTATCAATTGTTTAAGCCAAAGATGAATGTAACATCCTGAACCATGATGAACAAACGTAAGTCCAGATGTGAACACAATACCAATGTATTTTAGACTTAAAGTCCTTTAGTAATCACTCTACGATTATGATTATCTACCTAACAAGAGACATAAATGCAGAATTTCTGGATTGGAAAATTAATATTCAGGTTTTCATTAGTGAATAAATATCTGACCTCATTCTTTGTCTAGAATGGCAAACCTTCTGTTTACATTCATAAGAAAGCTTTCTAAATTCCTGACTTAACTGTTTGAAAAGTTTGAAAGGACGGGGTTCCATCAGAGGACACATAAGCCAAGTGTCGCAGAACAACCTAATCTTGAGTAGGGGGACCACTACCCCACTCTGCCAATCCAGGAGACTTCCCCTGATGTCCATGCAATATTGCAGGGTTGCGTCACCCAACACAACCCTGCAAGACTCATAGCCTTAAGAAACTCCAGGTGAATCTCATCCACCCTCGGGGCCTTGCCACCGAGGACCTCTTTGACAACCTCAGCGAGCTCATCCCCAGAGATTGGAAAGCCCGACCCCAGTCTCCACTTCCTGAATGGAAGGCATGTTGGTGGGATTGGGAAGGTCTTCAAAGTATTTTGCCCACTGGAACCTCAACATCCCGAGTTGAGGTCAGCAGCATATCATCCCCACTATAAACAGTGTTGGTGCTGTAATGCTTCCCCCGTCTGTGATGCCGGATGGTGGACCAGAATCGCCTCAAAGCCGTGTGGAAGTCTTTCTCTGTGGCCTCTCCGAACTCCTCTCACGCTCACGTTTTTTTACCATCCGAGCCTTTTGGACTGCCAGTAGCCATTAGCTGCTTCCGAAGTCCCACAGGCCAAAACAGCCCAGTGTGAGCATAATGTCATTACCTTCTTCAGCCTCACAGCATCCCTCACTGAATGTGTCCATCAACGAGTTCATGGGTTGCCGCTGTGACAGGCACCGACAAACTGCCAGCTGCAGCTCCAATAAGATGCCTCGACAACACAGGCACGGAACATGGTCCACTGAGACTCGGTGTCCTCAATCTACCCCAAAATGTGTTCAAAGTTCCCCTGAGTTTGGAGAGATTTAACTCCTGAAGATGGGAGTTAAATCTCTGTCTCATAGGAGACTCTGCCAGGTGTTCCCAGCAGACCCTCATAACACGTTTGGGCGTGCCGTTCTGACCAGCATCCTCCCACCAACTCACCACTAGGTAGTGGTGAGTGGACAGCTCTGCACCTCTCTTCACCCAAGTGTCCAGGACATATGGTTGCAGATCCAACAAAATGATGACAAAATTGATCATGGAACTCCAGTCTCAGGTGTCCTGGTGCCAAGTGCACATAGTATGGACACCCTGGGCAGAAACCCAGGGCGGTTTCTGGTTTCTGCCCAGGGTGTCCATCATTATTTTAGAGAATGTGTATTAAAATGCAATTTGAATATTACTACATTTTTTTTACACATTTTAACATATCTTTCTAATCACTTACATATTCTCAGGAGATAATATGTGAAATAGAAGGCTTGTGTGAAATTAGGGTATTTGCGTGAGCAAGGAAGTTCAAGGTCAGTTTTATGTAGATTTCTTTATGCTACAGTTCTCTACCATTTCACATTGGTAATCTTCACTGACTAGATCTCCTGATTCGATCATGAGGGACTTAATTTTGGTGCTGGACTGCACAGATTGATCATTTGTAATACCAAACAAAGCCTGTAGAAAATATAGATTTCTGAACATTACATGACTTTAATGTTTTTATAAGCATAATTTTTGTTTAAATAAACTAGATATATGGAAGCAGATTCAAATGTCTGCGTACTCCACATACATTCAAATAATACCAAAAACTTTTGTTCCCATCTTTGTGAATTGTTTCCCATCAAATTGATGAAAGGATTTTTGTAAACTATTGGTAGAGTGTATGTACTTCTTGGAGTATTACTATTTTTGACTGTTGATCAGTAAAATTTACAATGCTTGTATTCCATAAATTTTGCAGCTTTGTTAACATGACTACTACTTCGTTCTCTAAGTATCTGAAGAAGCTGCACACCCAAGAGCGGGCAGTGGAAGAGGTGAAGCTTGCCATCAAACCTTACTACCAGCGCAAAGACATCAATAAGGAAGAGTATAAAGACATCCTCAGAAAGGCTGTGCATAAGGTCGGTGTAAGCATCCAAATCATTGCATGGAAAAAGTGAAACCTCTTAAATCTTTGCAAGATTGATGTGCGGTGTTATGGTGTTGTTAATTCATTTAAAGCCAGGGTTAACTATCTGCTTTTCCTTTCAGATTTGCCATAGCCGTACTGGAGAAATCAACCCAGTCAAAGTCAGCAACCTCGTAAAACTGTACGTTCAGCGCTACAAATATTTCCGGAAACACGGACGCAGAATGGATGAAGAAGAGCGAGAAGACAGGGAGCAGGGAACACTGCACTCCTCTGCCTGAGAAAATCTGTTTGTAACAAGCATCCACTGCTGTGTCTGAGCAGTACAGTAACTGGTCGCATTTATTTTATGATTGTTTTGGAAACTTTGTCTACACATTCATGCCACCTGTTCTCTTATTTCTGTGTTCTATGTAAATATGACTCATACTGATCATGAACGAAATGTTCCTGGAAATGAATTCTGCTGACTGATTAGCTGCAGTCCAGCACTTCTATGAAAGTTACATTTTGTTGCCTCTATCTATTGGAGCAGATGCTCTGGCTTTTTAATAGAGAATAGAGAGATGTTCCACCACTCTGTTCCACTCACCAATAATCAGTTGGAAAATGCTCAAATACACTCCACACACAGACACTATCACATCTCTCTGAGCTGGACACTTCAGATCCATTGTATTGTCTGACTTCTTTTTATTCTATGTATTGTGTGCATGTGGTTCAGGAGTTGAGGAAAATCACTAAATGTCTTTATAAAAATAACTTGGATTCCCAAATATAAACGTTGCTTGAGAATTGCTGTGCAGTACTGTTTTATTTTTCTGTTTCAGTTCTGCACACAAAAGTGTCTCTTTATATTCACTAAGATTATACCTCGCTGTTTTCTCCATTGGCTTTTGTGCAGCTTTTAGACTCCGTAGAGCATTTATTGAAATTTCAACAAAAAAAAAAAAAACATCTACAGTGCCTTGGAAAAGTATGTATTTCCTCTGAACGTTTTCCACATTACAACCTCCACTTTCAGCATATTCTATTGGGATTTTATGTAGCGGACCAACACAAAGTGGAGTTAAAACTTGCAGTGTTAGAAAAAAATAGTGTTCAACTTTTTTGAGTCATTATGATATTTTTGTGCATTTTGCACCATTTACTACAGTATTTCTTTTTCAGGCTGAGGACTATGTGCCTCAGTTGACACTTGCAAACCAGCTAATTTGATATTGCCCCAACAATAGCATACTATCTTAATATATAGCACTTGTATTAGGCTCTTAGCTCATTGTTTTTGTTCCTTCTAATGTGAAGGGTGGCTCTGTTTTGTGAATGTGACTGGTCACAATAACACCATGAACATATCTACTCAGGGCGCTTGGAGTTATTTACAAATTCTGAAAATATAAATTTTAAGCTAGAAAACACATGGAAATCAAAATAAGTTTTTTACTACAAGTGAAGTGTTGTGCAAACTAACAGTGTTTAAGGGCTATTTGTAATTTAGAACTATAATAAGAAGAAAAATAGACTTTTGGCAAAAATGAATATTTTCTTTCAGCCAGTACATAGCTCAACATCATTTTATTTTAGGTGTAAAAATACAGTTAGCCAGCATGGGGTTCAGCTCTGTTCACTGCCTTGTTGCTGTCATATCATGTCCAACCTAGATCTGCATGACTGTGGCATACCATGTATTGTAATTGTGTTAAAAACAAAAGTTCTGCAACTCACCCTGAGAAACTTTCCACCAGTATCTTAAGGATTTCTATTTTATGACCCTGTTTGTGCATTATTGTTATTATTAATCAAAATCTTTTGGTAAACTAGCTGTTGACATGCAGTTCCCCACGGCGCACCAGAGGACCACAGTTTGACAAAGGCACTTCCATCCTCGTGTCCTTCAAATGTGCGTTCATGTTGAAAGATTTGAGTGTGCCGTGCGTCTCAAATTCTCCACATCCGGCCTTCGGCCCTTCCATTTTGGGTCTTTTTTTCTTTTTTTTATAAACTTTATTTATTACAATAAACAACCATACAATTGTACTGTGGATATAACACAAAAAGACAATAACAATTTACCAGGGGGAGCATAAAATAAAGCATGAAGACAAGAAAATGACAGTCATTTTGTTCCCATCTTTGTGAATTGTTTCCCATCAAATTGATGAAAGGATTTTTGTAAACTATTGGTAGAGTGTATGTGCTTCTTGGAGTACCCTAACCCATATGCATAAAGAAAAAATTGTGATATATGTGCCAGATGTGCATTAACATAAAAGATCATCCAAAAGTCCAAGTTGATTCTAGCCAGTATTGCTGATTTCGCTCTTTGGTTAGTTGAGGAGTGAATTGTTAATTGTCTTGTTCATATTTCAACAAAATGGAGGAATGAATGTTAAAAGTTTCCTTTTCAATTTAACTGAAATCCTGCTGATGTTTTGGAATCAATAAAGTTACAAAAATGTTGCCAAAATACTTTAGAATGAGGACAAAACCAGAACAAATGCTTCTGGGCAAACGTCACAGAAGGAACAATTCACATCAATGTCAGAGTTGAATTTCTTTAGCTAAACTTTAACGGGGAAGATTCTGTGAACGACTTTAAAAGAAACTTCTTTTACCTTGTTAGTGAGAAGAAAGTGATTATTGAGAAGCCAGATAAATTTCCAAGACAAAGTGATACGAAAGAGATTCCAATGATGTGCAGGAACAGAGGTCACGACCTCCAGAAACAGGGATCTGATGCACTTATTGTTGTTATGAAGAAAAGGATTCAGACATATTTTGCCAACAGGAGAACGTTTGGCAGATCGAACTGGAGACTGATAATCGACTCTCGGCTTCTGCCTGAATCACGTCTCAGTAGAAACGGCAACAAGAACTTTGTCATGTTCTCCAGGAGAGACAGGAAAGATGAATTTACAAAGAAATTCCTCATAACTCAACAACAGACCATCACTGTGAAACAACTGGTCAACCAGAACAATGTTACGATTAAACCAGGAATCAAAAAATCTAGTTTTCTTCTTATATGAAATGTCCTTATTATCCCAATAAAATACTGGTGAGGAGAGAAGTTATGCTTGTAGATGAGTAACCATGATAAAAGGGTCTGCCGATGAAAGTTAGAGAGTTTAATTGGTAGCTTCGTTATATCAAAATTACAAGTTAAAAAGAAATTTAGACCACCGAACTTAGAGAAAATATGGAAAGGTATAATATTCCAAAAAGACGCTTATTTTTCCATATAAAGTTGAATAGCAGTTTGACAATAGAAGTGAGAAGGAAATTGACAATGTCTTAACGATTGTGCATCACAATCTCTTGCAGAGAGATCGACTCTTCACAACATTCCCCTTCAGAAATTTGACTAACTGATAAGTTGATTATCAGGGCATCAGCTGAAACTTGACAGAAGTTGGAGAGATAAAGAGATTCATATAAAGAACTACAATATCTAGCTATATCATCAAGGTTATCTGTAACAGCATTGTTAATCTTTAGTCTGGTAATAGAGTTATTGATGGAATTATGTTTTTCTAGATTAAAAAAGTAATGAGTGCTTTGTTCTCCTTCTTCTAACCAGTGATCTAATAAAAGCTTCTTTACTCTTATTAATGTAAAAATGATCTACTTTAATTTGTAATTCAGTTTATTCTTGTAGTTCAAAGTCATTTAAATTCGAAGGATTGGACTGAATGAGTTCAAATATTCTTGTAACAATTTTGGTTTCTTCATTTCTATTTGCCTTGGCCTTGTTACGACCAGACTGTCTTAGAAATTTGCCAGATTCGAATTAAAAAAGTTCCCAATTAATGCCATAAAGATTATCTGTTTGAGCTTTATGCCAGAAGAATTTTAGTAATTTTTTTAGTTTAATAAAGAATTATTCAATTTCCAGTATGAAGAAGAATAAATAGAATTAAAGCTGCAAGCAGCCTCGAACGGCCCTCGCAGCCAAGCGCCGCTCCGGCCTATTGCCACCGCGGGGTACGAGCAACCGCCGCCTCACGCCAGCCACCACAGAACCTCTCACGCAGTTTTCAGCGCCTCCGCCCCACCGCGGAAGCTGTTGCTCAGTTTAACTTCTCCAACTCCGGTCCAACAGAGCCTTCTTGCTCAAAAGCGTGGTTCGGATTTTGCAACTCCAAAATCCAAGCAAAATGTTGAGCGTAGTCCAGTTCTGTGGCTCCAAAAAGCAGGCAAAATGTTCAGGAAAACTTCGCAGCTCCAGCTGTCGCCGGCTGACTGTTATTACGTAGCGTCGATCTGTTTTCTCATTGATGGAGTACCACTGCCTCCTGCTGGGGCAATACTGGTATTGCACTAGCAGTACCAGTATATCGCCACAAGGTGCCAGTAGTACTCCATCAACACTGACCCCAGTGTGTTCTTACTTCGCTGTGTCATAAGTTTTGCTGAATGACATTGTTTGTATTATTTCTAGCAAAAATGAATGAATGTTTGTACTTTAACCCACAAAATAAACTTATATATATATAAAAAGTTATAATAATGTATATTTAAATAATTAATAACAACATAACCTATGGGCTGCTGTTTTCTAGGGGGCGCTATAGAGAAATTAGGCCACGCCCACCAAATATTGTGATGGATTCCTGTCGGGGAGTTGATGGGAATCCATCCTTGTGAGTTTGGAGCAGCTGGGCCCAAAAATGTGGAATTGAGAGCCAAACGTATGGCGATGGCGTTACAGGTCACTTCGCCACGCCGCCACGCCCACCTGCTCCATCGAAGCTGGTCGGGGTTGAAATCCTCAATACACCAACATGTCTTCGGTGTCTGGTCACAGTTTCATGTTGATGAGGTCAAAAGGTTCAGATAGCGACCGTTCACAGTAAAACATGACACTTCCTGTTCTCAGGGGGCGTGGCCTAAGTGATGTCATCACTCGACCATAGGATGTTGTAGGACACCCGATGATGATCAATCACTGAAACTTTGGTGCCTTTGTGAGATTCTGTGTAGGAGATATAGCAGTTTATTTTTTATGGGGAGTAGGTGAACTTTGACCCCTGCCAACTCCCCTTCAGCATTCTCAAAAACTCACCGTTTTGATAACTTTAGATGGGACATGCCTTATGAACAGACTGACTGAGTTTGAAGCCGATCAATCGAAATCCCTGGGAGGAGTTCGATCAAATACTAAGGCTGCAAACTGCAAAAATGGGTAAAAATCCGAACTTCAATCCAAAATGGCCGACTTCCTGTGGGGTTTAGACCATGGCTCCAAGACTTTTTTGTAAGTCCTGACAAGGTACACACGTGTACAAAGTTTCGTAATTGTAGGTTAAAGCATGGCTTGGGGCTGATCATTTAAAGTTTTCTAGGGGGCGCTATAGAGAAATTAGGCCACGCCCACCAAATATTGTGATGGATTCCTGTCGGGGAGTGGATGAGGATCCATCTTTGTGAAATTGGAGCAGCTGGGCCCAAAAATGTGGAATTGAGAGCCAAACGTATGGCGATGGCGTTACAGGTCACTTCGCCACGCCGCCACGCCCACCTGCTCAATCGAAGCTGGTCGGGGTTGGAATCCTCAATACACCAACATGTCTTCTGTGTCTGGGCACAGTTTCATGTTGATGAGGTCAAAGGGGTCAGATAGCGACTGTCCACAGTAAAACATTACACTTCCTGTTCTCAGGGGGCGTGGCCTAAGTGATGTCATCATTCGACCATAGGGTATTGTAGGGCAGCCGATGATGATCAATCACAGTAACTTTGGTTCCTCTGTGCATTTCTGTGTAGGAGATATAGCAGTTTATTTTTTTATGGCGAGTAGGTGAACTTTGACCCCTGCTAACCCCCCTTCAGCATACTCAAAAACTCACAGTTTTGATAACTTTAGATGGGACATGCCTTATGAACAGACTGACCGAGTTTGAAGCCGATCAATCGAAATCTCTAGGAGGAGTTCGATCAAATACGAAGGCTGTAAACGGCAAAAATGGGGTGAAAATTTGACCTTCAATCCAAAATGGCTGACTTCCTGTGATACTTGCACTATGACATTAATTGTAAATTTTGAGCATCTTGGGGAGCTCTACAAGTGTACCAAATTTCATGTCTCTACGATGAAGTAAGTGAATAGCAAAGGGTCCTTTGAAAATTTCTAGGTGGCGCTATTGAGCCATTTCTTGTGGAATTTTTGCGACGACTTTAAAATACGTAAATTTGAAACAGGCTTAAGGCCTCCGCCAAGTTTGGTGAGTTTTTGAATATGATAAAGCTCCCAAAAAGCCAATTCATTTGGAGGGAGAATCGTAATAATAATTAAAGCTGCAAGCAGCCTCGAACGGCCCTCGCAGCCAAGCGCCGCTCCGGCCTATTGCCACCGCGGGGTACGAGCAACCGCCGCCTCACGCCCAGCCACCACAGAAGCTCTCACGCAGTTTTCAGCGCCTCCGCCCGCACCGCGGAAGCTGTTGCTCAGTTTTAAACTTCTCCAACTCCGGTCCAACAGAGCCTTCTTGCTCAAAAGCGTGGTTCTGATTTGCAACTCCAAAATCCAAGCAAATGTTGAGCGTAGTACAGTTCTGTGCTCCAAAAAGCAGGCAAAATGTTCAGGAAAACTTCGCAGCTCCAGCTGTCGCCGGCTGACTGTTATTACGTAGCGTCGATCTGTTTTCTCATTGATGAGTACCACTGCCTCCTGCTGGGCAATACTGGTATTGCACTAGCAGTACCAGTATATCGCCACAAGGTGCCAGTGGTACTCCATCAACACTGACCCCAGTGTGTTCTTACTTCGCTGTCATAAGTTTTGCTGAATGACTTTGTTTGTATTATTTCTAGCAAAAATGAATGAATGTTTGTACTTTAACCCACAAAATAAACTTATATATATATAAAGTTATAATAATGTATTTTTAAATAATTAATAACAAACACAACCTATGGGCTGCTGTTTTCTAGGGGCGCTATAGAGAAATTAGGCCACGCCCACCAAATATGGTGATGGATTCCTGTCGGGGAGTTGATGGGAATCCATCCTTGTGAGTTTGGAGCAGCTGGGCCCAAAAATGTGGAATTGAGAGCCAAACGTATGGCGATGGCGTTACAGGTCACTTCGCCACGCCACGCCCACCTGCTCCATGGTAGCTGGTCGGGGTTGAAAGCCTCAATACACCACCATGTCTTCGGTGTCTGGTCACAGTTTCATGTTGATGAGGTCAAAAGGTTCAGATAGCGACCGTTCACAGTAAAACATGACACTTCCTGTTCTCAGGGGGCGTGGCCTAAGTGATGTCATCACTCGACCATAGGATGTTGTAGCACACCCGATATGATCAATCACTGAAACTTTGGTGCCTTTGTGAGTTTCTGTGTAGGAGATATAGCAGTTTATTTTTTATGCGGAGTAGGTGAACTTTGACCCCTGCCAACCCCCCTTCAGCATACTCAAAAACTCACCGTTTTGATAACTTTAAATGGGACATGCCTTATGAACAGACTGACCGAGTTTGAAGCCGATCAATCGAAATCCCTGGGAGGAGTTCGATCAATACGAAGGCTGCAAACTGCAAAAATGGGTCAAAATCCGAACTTCATCCAAAATGGCCGACTTCCTGTGGGTTTAGACCATGGCTCCAAGAGACTTTTTTGTAAGTCCTGACAAGGTACACACGTGTACAAAGCTTCGTATTTGTAGGTTAAAGCATGGCTTGGGCTGATCATTTAAAGTTTTCTAGGGGGCGCTATAGAGAAATTAGGCCACGCCCACCAAATATTGTGATGGATTCCAGTCGGGGAGTGGATGAGGATCCATCTTTGTGAAATTGGAGCAGCTGGGCCCAAAAATGTGGAATTGAGAGCCAAACGTATGGCGATGGTGTTACAGGTCACTTCGCCACGCCGCCACACCCACCTGCTCCATCGAAGCTGGTCGGTGTTGGAATCCTCAATACACCAACATGTTTTCTGTGTCTTGGCACAGTTTTATGTTGATGAGGTCAAAGGGGTCAGATAGCGACCGTTCACAGTAAAACATTACACTTCCTGTTCTCAGGGGCGTGGCCTAAGTGATGTCATCATTCGACCATAGGGTATTGTAGGGCAGCCAATGATGATCAATCACAGTAACTTTGGTGCCTCTGTGAGTTTCTGTGTAGGAGATATAGCAGTTTATTTTTTTACGGCGAGTAGGTGAACTTTGACCCCTGCTAACCCCCCTTCAGCATACTCAAAAACTCACAGTTTTGATAACTTTAGATGGGACATGCCTTATGAACAGACTGACCGAGTTTGAAGCCGATCAATCGAAATCCCTAGGAGGAGTTCGATCAAATATGAAGGCTGTAAACGGCAAAAATGGGGTGAAAATTTGACCTTCAATCCAAAATGGCTGACTTCCTGTGATACTTGCACTATGACATTAATTGTAAATTTTGAGCATCTTGGGGAGCTCTACAAGTGTACCAAATTTCATGTCTCTACGATGAAGTAAGTGAATAGCAAAGGGTCCTTTTAATATTTCTAGGTGGCGCTATTGAGCCATTTCTTGTGGAATTTTTGCGACGACTTTAAAATACGTAAATTTGAAACAGGTTTAAGGCCTCCGCCAAGTTTGGTGAGTTTTTGAATATGATAAAGCCCCCAAAAAGCCAATTCATTTGGAGGGAGAATCGTAATAATAATTAAAGCTGCAAGCAGCCTCGAACGGCCCTCGCAGCCAAGCGCCGCTCCGGCCTATTGCCACCGCGGGGTACTAGCAACCGTCGCCTCACGTCAGCCACCACAGAAGCTCTCACGCAGTTTTCAGCTCCTCCGCCCGCACCGCGGAAGCTGTTGCTCAGTTTCCATCAACGCTGGCCACGTGCTAACACAGAAGTTGTTGCGCAGTTTCCGCGCCCGTCCACCAGGCGGTACGCACTGATGCGTTCGGAGGCGCTCCTTGACGATGCAAAAAATGTGGTGCAGATTCATTGGTTTAGCGAGGAAATATAGCTTGCAGATTAATGTAGGACCCGCAGTGGAGTCTGAACTTCAATCTAAAATGGCCGACTTCCTCTGGGGTTTAGACCATGGCTCCAAGAGACTTTCTTGTAAGTCCTGACATGGTACACACGTGTACAAAGTTTCATAATTGTAGGTTAAAGCATGGCTTGGGGCTGATCATTTAAAATTTTCTAGGGGGCGCTATAGAGAAATTAGGCCACACCCTACAAATATTGTGATGGATTTCTGTTGGGGAGAGGATGAAGATCCATCCTTGTGAGTTTGGAGCAGCTGGGCCCAAAAATGGGAATTGAGAGCCAAACGTATGGCGATGGCGTTACAGGTCACTTCGCCACGGCGCCACGCCCAGCTGCTCCATTGAAGCTGGTCGGGTTGAAATCCTCAATACACCAACATGTCTTCGGTGTCTGGTCACAGTTTCATGTTGATGAGGTCAAAAGGTTCAGATAGCGACCGTTCACAGTAAAACATGACACTTCCTGTTCTCAGGGGGCGTGGCCTAAGTGATGTCATCATTCGACCATAAGGTATTGTAGGACACCCGATGATGATCAATCACTGAAACTTTGGTGCCTTTGTGAGTTTCTGTGTAGGAGATATAGCAGTTTATTTTTTATGGGGAGTAGGTGAACTTTGACCCCTGCTAACCCCCTTCAGCATTCTCAAAAACTCACCGTTTTGATAACTTTAGATGGGACATGCTTTATAAACAGACTGACTGAGTCTGAAGCCGATCAATCGAAATCCCTAGGAGGAGTTCGATCAAATAGGAAGGCTGTAAACGGCAAAAATGGGGTCAAAATCTGAACTTCAATCTAAAATGGCCGTCTTCCTGTGGGGTTTCGACCATGGCTCCAAGAGACTTTTTTGTAAGTCCTGACAAGGTACACACGTGTACAACGTTTCGTAATTGTAGGTTAAAGCATGGCTTGGGGCTGATCATTTAAATTTTTCTAGGGGGCGCTATAGAGAAATTAGGCCACGCCCCACAAATATTGTGATGGATTCCTGTCGGGGAGGTGATGTCGATCCATCCTTGTGAGTTTGCAGCAGCTGGGCCCGAAAATGTGGAATTGAGAGCCAAACGTATGGCGATGGCGTTAGAAGTCACTTCGCCACGCCGCCACGCCCACCTGCTCCATCGAATGTGGTCGGGGTTGGAATCCTCAATACACCAACATGTTTTCTGTGTCTGGGCACAGTTTCATGTTGATGAGGTCAAAGGGGTCAGATAGCGACCGTCCACAGTAAAACATTACACTTCCTGTTGTCAGGGGCGTGGCCTAAGTGATGTCATCACTTGACCATAGGATATTGTAGGAGACCCGATGATGATCAATCACAGTAACTTTGGTGCCTCTGTGAGTTTCTGTGTAGGAGATATAGCAGTTTATTTTTTTATGGCGAGTAGGTGAACTTTGACCCCTGCTTACCCCCCTTCAGCATACTCAAAAACTCACAGTTTTGATAACTTTAGATGGGACATGCCTTATGAACAGACTGACCGAGTTTGAAGCCGATCAATGGAAATCCCTAGGAGGAGTTCGATCAAATACGAAGGCTGTAAATGGCAAAAATGGGGTGAAAATTTGACATTCAATCCAAAATGGCTGACTTCCTGTGATACTTGCACTATGACATTAATTGTAAATTTTGAGCATCTTGGGGAGCTCTACAAGTGTACCAAATTTCATGTCTCTACGATGAAGTAAGTGAATAGCAAAGGGTCCTTTGAATATTTCAAGGTGGCGCTATTGAGCCATTTCTTTTGCAATTGTTGCGTCGACTTTAAAATACGTAAATTTGAAACAGGCTTAAGGCCTCCGCCAAGTTTGGTGAGTTTTTGAATATGATAAAGCCCCAAAAAGCCAATTCATTTGGAGGAGAATAATAATAATAATAATAATAAGAAACAGTAGGAAAACAATAGGCCTTCGCAGCGCTTAGCTGCTCGGGCCTAATTAAAGCTGCAAGCAGCCTCGAACGGCCCTCGCAGCCAAGCGCCGCTCCGGCCTATTGTCCACCGCGGGGTACGAGCAACCGCCGCCTCACGCCAGCCACCACAGAAGCTCTCACGAAGTTTTCAGCTCCTCCGCCCGCACCGCAGAAGCTGTTGCTCAGTTTCCATCAACGCTGGCCACGTGCTAAGACAGAAGTTGTTGCGCAGTTTCCGCGCCCGTCCACCAGGCGGTACGCACTGATATTGTAGGACACCCGATGATGATCAATCACAGAAACTTTGGTGCCTCTGTGAGTTTCTGTGTAGGAGATATAGCAGTTTATTTTTTTTACGGCGAGTAGGTGAACTTTGACCCCTGCTAACCCCCCTTCAGCATTCTCAAAAAGTCACCGTTTTGATAACTTTAGATGGGACATGCGTTATGAGCAGACTGACCGAGTTTGAAGCCGATCAATCGAAATCCCTAGGAGGAGTTCGATCAAATACGGAGGCTGTAAACGGCAAAAATGGGGTCAAAATCTGAACTTCAATCTAAAATGGCCGACTTCCTGTGGGTTTAGACCATGGCTCCAAGAGACTTTTTGTAAGTCCTGACATGATACACATGTGTACAAAGTTTCGTATTTGTAGGTTAAAGCATGGCTTGGGGCTGATCATTTAAAGTTTTCTAGGGGGCGCTATAGAGAAATTAGGCCACGCCCACCAAATATTGTGATGGATTCCTGTCCGGGAGTGGATGAGGATCCATCCTTGTGAGTTTGGAGCAGCTGGGCCCGAAAATGTGGAATTGAGAGCCAAACGTATGGCGATGGCGTTACAGGTCACTTCGCCACGCCGCCACGCCCAGCTGCTCCATCGAATCTGGTCGGGGTTGGAATCCTCAATACACCAACATGTCTTCTGTGTCTGGGCACAGTTTCATGTTGATGAGGTCAAAGGGGTCAGATAGCGACCTTCCACAGTAAAACATTACACTTCCTGTTCTCATGGGGCGTGGCCTAAGTGATGTCATCATTCGACCATAGGGTATTGTAGGACACCTGATGATGATCAATCACAGTAACTTTGGTGCCTCTGTGAGTTTCTGTGTAGGAGATATAGCAGTTTATTTTTTTACGGCGAGTAGGTGAACTTTGACCCCTGCTAACCCCCCTTCAGCATACTCAAAACTCACCGTTTTGATAACTTTAGATGGGACATGCCTTATGAACAGACTGACCGAGTTTGAAGCCGGTCAATGGAAATCCCTAGGAGGAGTTCGATGAAATACGGAGGCTGTAAACGGCAAAAATGGCCTCAAAATTGGACCTTCAATCCAAAATGGCCGACTTCCTGTGATACTTGCACTATGACATTAATTGTAAATTTTGAGTATCTTGGGAGCTCTACAAGTGTACCAAATTTCATGTCTCTAGGATAAAGTAAGTGAATAGCAAAGGGTCCTTTGAAAATTTCTAGGTGGCGCTATTGAGCCATTTCTTGTGGGATTTTTGCGACGACTTTAAAATACGTAAATTTGAAACTGGCTTAAGCCCTCCGCCAAGTTTGGTGAGTTTTTGAATATGATAAAGCCCCCAAAAAGCCAAATCATTTGGAGGGAGAATAATAATAATAATAATTAAAGCTGCAAGCAGCCTCGAGCGGCCCTCGCAGCCAAGCGCCGCTCCGGCCTATTGGCCACCGCAGAGTACTAGCAACCGACGCCAGCCACCACAGAAGGTCTCATGCAGTTTTCAGCACCTCCGCCCGCACTGCGGAAGTTGTTGCTCAGTTTCCATCAACGCTGCCCATGTTCCAACACAAAAGTTGTTGCGCAGTTTCCGCGCCCGTCCACCAGGCGGTACGCATCGATGCGTTCGGCTGCGCTCCTTGACGATGCCAAAAAAATGTGGTGCAGATTCATTGGTTTAGCGAGGAAATATAGCTGGCGGATTAATGTAGGGGCGCAGTGGAGTCAAACTACGTTTCAATGCTGTTTTGCTCTTTAGAGGTCAACAAAGGTCATACATATTCAATTTGGCGCCTGTCGGATGATCCACGTGTCATTTAGAGCCGATCGCATGCACGTATCGAAGAACTGCAGTTCGTCATTTCTACATCCCAATGCGGTTTGGTCAGCAGCCAGCATTCATAGAGTTCATCATGTTATCGTTTTTAGTCAGTATTCACATCATGAAACCCATATAAATTATAGAATAACAGTAAAATATACAGCAGAAAAAACATGTGACTGCCTCTTAAAAGTGGGCGGGACTATGGTGAGGTCATCAAGTGACCATGGAAATGTGTTCAGGGCTGTTCTCTAGAAAGACAGAGGAAGTGTGAGGCAGCTGTGATCTTGCATTTGGAAGTCATTTAATGTTGATGTTTCATGGCAAATAGTGAAAGTTTTACACTAAGCCACACCCACATGTTTTAATGTTAACTACAACTGAGATCTAAATGCAGTGCAACTTTTTTGTGAAATGAGTCAGGAAAATGGTGAAGGGTAAGATGTACCAGTTTAATAAATCGTACTGTTCAGTAATAACCAAGGGCAATGCACATTAAGAGAGCACAGGTAACTTTCAGCACATTAGAACAATAGCACAGGCTGAATCCCACCCAGTAATTAGGTATTAATCACAGGAAGTGCTGCAACTAAATATTACAACCCCATTGGATCGGTAAAAAGATACTTAGCATTTTCTCAGAGCTTTTTTAAACGACATTTTAAACATCTTCTATACATAATAACAAACAACTCTGAATGTATGAAACTGGATGTATCACACACACACTATTCAGTTTATTGAATTAGTAAAGCGCTTCGTTAGCATTAAAAACGTTGCAGGCCTCAGGCATTTGGTTAGCATCCTCCTCATAATAACTGTTCCAAACATGACGGCTTCCAGAACCAGCAGGAAGGAATAAATTACTCACCGCACCGCGAGTTACACTGTTTAAACGAACAGCAATGGGCTCTTTGCACCTGCCGCGCTGACGTCACAACTGTATACCCGAATGCGGCTCTTTTTTCCGCTTTCAGTAACTATTACTGCTATAAAAGACAAAGTCGTACTTAAGACACAAATAAAACAATACTATGTACTTTGTTTAAGTTTTTATGAATTTCAAAGCCATCCTCAATTAAGACAGCTTGTAAATATTCGTTGCTACAAGTTAAAGCTACCACTTGAAGCTAACGCCGTACACACCGCTCTAAACACTATCTTAATGAGCCATTCACAACAAGCATGCAAAAGTAATAAAACGAAATAACACAGAAATCTTAAGCAACACGGCCATATTTTTCTAAAAGTAATAACTCTCAATCTGAACAGTCAGCTGAACTAGAACTCCGATACCAGAGTAAACTCTGGGCTCGTTTTTCTTCGTCATAATTCAAGCAAAAACTCTGAACTGTAATCTGCCCCCCCCCCTCCCCGCTGCTTTATTGTCGTTAACAATAAACACACGTAATATGCTTGAAAATAAGGCACAAACAGTGTCCGTTAGAATGACTGAGAAATCTTTAGATAATTAAATAGCAGATTTTTACAAGAAAAATGTCAGAGAATAATCCCTGCTAGCACAAGCTAGCAGGCTTGTGCTAGCAGTTTAGAGAAAATAAAACTCACCTTCATATCTGTGAATGTATAACGAAGCGAACATCTTAAAACTTTTCTCTGGCTTACTTGTTTGGGCTTCGGATCGATGTACATTATTAATTGTTACCTTGGAAAAACATTTGAGCCGTAACGCGGAAGCTGAGGTGCAAAGAGCGCATTAAAACTGCTCCAACTCCGGTCCAACAGAGCCTTCTTGCTCAAAAGCGTGGTTCGGATTTGCAACTCCAAAACACAAGCAAAATGTTGAGCGTAGTCCAGTTCTGTGGCTCCTAAAAGCAGGCAAAATGTTCAGGAAAACTTCGCAGCTCCAGCTGTCGCCGGCCGACTGCTGTGACGTAGCAGCTCCACGACAGTTACACTTAACTGACCAGTAAGGCACAGACAGCTGGAATTCATGCATTTACTTGCGGTATTAAATAACAGTCATTAACAAAACGCTACATTTACTCCGTGTTTTAAGCCAACAAATATTATCTGAGGGCTTACATATAACATTTCAGGTTAAATGTAACCGCTATCCTTTTGGAAATCTCACGGCAAACGCGCTAGAAACGTTTTGACGGCCGTCCGCCGTAGATCTGTTTTCTCATTGATGGAGTACCACTGCCTCCTGCTGGCGCAATACTGGTATTGCGCTAGCAGTACCATTATTGCGCAACCAGGGGGCAGCGGTACTCCATCAACCTGACCCCATTTTACTCAGCGGAGCTGTCATTTGTGTAGTGAATAAACGTTTTGCTGAATGACGATGTTTGTATTATTTCTAGCCAAAATTAATGAATGTTTGTACTCTAACCCACAAAATTATTTAAAAAAATAAAACTTTAAAAATAAAATTGAGAGCCAAACGTATGGCGATGGCGTTACAGGTCACTTCGCCACGCCGCCATGCCCACCTGCTCCATCGAAGCTGGTCGGGGTTGGAATCCTCAATACACCAACATGTCTTCTGTGTCTTGGCACAGTTTCATGTTGATGAGGTCAAAGGGGTCAGATAGCGACCTTTGACAGTAAAACATGACACTTCCTGTTCTCAGGGGGCGTGGCCTAAGTGATGTCATCATTCGACCATAGGGTATTGTAGTAGACCCGATGATGATCAACAACAGTAATTTTGGTACCTGTGTGAGTTTCTGGTAGGAGATATATTAGTTTATTTTTTTATGGCGAGTAGGTGAACTTTGACCCCTGCTAACCCCCCTTCAGCATACTCAAAAACTCACCGTTTAGATAACTTTAGATGGGACATGCCTTATGAACAGACTGACCGAGTTTGAAGCCGATCAATCGAAATCCCCAGAAGGAGATAGATCAAATATGAAGGCTGTAAACGGCAAAAATGGGGTCAAAAACCGAACTTGAATCCAAAATGGCCGACTTCCTGTGGGGTTTTAGACCATGGCTCCAAGAGACTTTTTTGTACGTCCTGACAAGGTACACATGTGTACAAAGTTTCATATTTGTAGGTTAAGCATGGCTTGGGCTGATCATTTAAAGTTTTCTAGGGGGCGCTATAGAGAAATTAGGCCACGCCCACCAAATATTGTGATGGATTCCTGTCGGGGAGTCGATGAGGATCCATCGTTGTGAATTTGGAGCAGCTGGGACTGAAAATGTGTAATTTAGAGCCAAACGTATGGCGATGGCGTTAGAGGTCACTTCGCCACGCCGCCACGCCCACCTGCTCCATCGAAGCTGGTCGGGGTTGGAATCCTCAATACACCAACATGTTTTCTGTGTCTGGGCACAGTTTCATGTTGATGAGGTCAAAGGGGTCAGATAGCGACAGTTCACAGTAAAACATTACACTTCCTGTTCTCAGGGGCGTGGCCTAAGTGATGTCATCATTCGACCATAGGGTATTGTAGGAGACCCGATGATGATCAACAACAGTAATTTTGGTGCCTGTGTGAGTTTCTGTGTAGGAAATATAACAGTTTATATTTTTACGGCGAGTAGGTGAACTTTGACCCCTGCTAACCCCCCTTCAGCATACTCAAAAACTCACCGTTTAGATAACTTTAGATGAGACATGCCTTATGAACAGACTGACCAAGTTTGAAGCCGATCAATCAAAATCCCTAGGAGGAGATAGATCAAATATGAAGGCTGTAAACGGCAAAAATGGGCTCAAAATCCGAACTTCTATCCAAAATGGCCGACTTCCTGTGATACTTGCACTATGACATTAATTGTAAATTTTGAGCGTCTTGGGGAGCTCTACAAGTGTACCAAATTTCATGTCTCTAGGATAAAGTAAGTGAATAGCAAAGGGTCCTTTGAAAATTTCAAGGTGGCGCTCTTGAGCCGTTTCTTGTGCGATTTTTGCAATGACCTTAAAATACAAAATTTTGAAACTCCCTTTATGCGTCCGCCAAGTTTGGTGAGTTTTTGAATATGATAAAGCCCTCAAAAAGCCAATTCATTTGGGTGGAAGAATAATAAGAATTAAAGCTGCAAGCAGCCTCGAACGGCCCTCGCAGCCAAGCGCCGCTCCGGCCTATTGTCCACCGCGGGGTACGAGCAACCGCCGCCTCACGCCAGCCACCACAGAAGCTCTCACGCAGTTTTCAGCTCCTCCGCCCGCACCGCAGAAGCTGTTGCTCAGTTTCCATAAACGCTGGCCACGTGCTAAGACAGAAGTTGTTGCGCAGTTTCCGCGCCCGTCCACCAGGCGGTACGCACTGATGCGTTCGGAGTCGCTCCTTGACGATGCAAAAAATGTGGTGCAGATTCATTGGTTTAGCGAGGAAATATAGCTGGCGGATTAATGTAGGACGCGCAGTGGAGTCAAAATATATTTCAATGCTGTTGTTCTTTTTAGAGGTCAACAAAGGTCATACGTATCCAATTTGGCGTCAGTCGGATGATCCACGTGTCATTTACAGCCGATCGTATGCACATGGCGAAGTACTGCAGTTCGTCATTTTTCATCATTTTCAGCTGAGTTTCTAAAGCACTCTATTTCATTGTTGGAGTAATACTTACTCAGAGTGGCAAATTACTGAAATGGTTTGGAAGAAGTAAGAAAACGCTACATTTACTGCATGATTTAATTCAACAAAATTATCTGAGACATTTCTATCCTTTTAGAAATGTCATGGCAACGCTCTCACAAAGTTTTCGCGCCATCCGCCCGTGGATCTGTTTGTCATTGGTGGAGGAACCTGACACCTACTGCGAAATACTGATATTGTTCTTCATCCTGTTTATCTGCTGTTTCATTTGTGGAGAAATACTGACCCCAAGTGGCGAATTACTGAAATGGTTTATAAACGCCAAAATGGATCAAATCTGAACTTCAATCTAAAATGGCCGACTTCCTCTGGGGTTTAGACCATGGCTCCAAGAGACTTTTTGTAAGTCCTGACATGGTACACATGTGTACAAAGTTTCGTATTGTAGGTTAAAGCATGGCTTGGGGCTGATCATTTAAAATTTTCTAGGGGGCGCTATAGAGAAATTAGGCCACACCCTACAAATATTGATGGATTCCTGTCGGGGAGTGGATGAAGATCCATCCTTGTGAGTTTGGAGCAGCTGCGCCCAAAAATGTGGAATTGAGAGCCAAACGTATGGCGATGGCGTTACAGGTCACTTCGCCACGGCGCCACGCCCAGCTGCTCTATCGAAGCTGGTCGGGGTTGGAATCCTCAATACACCAACATGTCTCCTGTGTCTCAGCACAGTTTCATGTTGATGAGGTGAAAGGGGTCAGATAGCGACCATTGACAGTAAAACATTACACTTCCTGTTCTCAGGGGGCGTGGCCTAAGTGATGTCATCATTCGACCATAGGGTATTGTAGGGCAGCCGATGATGATCACATAACTTTAGTGCCTCTGTGAGTTTGTGTGTAGGAGATATAGCAGTTTATGTTTTTTATGGCGTGTAGGTGAACTTTGACCCTGCTAATCCCCCTTCAGCATTCTCAAAACTCACCGTTTTGATAACTTTAGATGGGACATGCCTTATGAACAGACTGACCGAGTTTCAAGCCGATCAATGGAAATCCCTAGGAGTTCGATCAAATACCAAGGCTGTAAATGGCAAAAATGGGGTCAAAATCTGAACTTCAATCTAAATGGCCGACTTCCTGTGGGGTTTTAGACCATGGCTCCAAGAGACTTTTTTGTAAGTCCTGACAAGGTACACATGTGTACAACGTTTCGTAATTGTAGGTTAAAGCATGGCTTGGGGCTGATAATTTAAAGTTTTCTAGGGGGCGCTATAGAGAAATTAGGCCACACCCCACAAATATTGTGATGGATTCCTGTCGGGGAGTGGATGAAGATCCATCCTTGTGAGTTTGGAGCAGCTGTGCCCAAAAATGTGGAATTGAGAGGCAAACGTATGGCGATGGCGTTACAGGTCACTTCGCCACGGCGCCACGCCCAGCTACTCCTTCGAAGCTGGTCGGGGTTGGAATCCTCAATACACCATCATGTCTCCTGTGTCTCAGCACAGTTTCATGTTGATGAGGTGAAAGGGGTCAGATAGCGACCATTGACAGTAAAACATTACACTTCCTGTTCTCAGGGGGCGTGGCCTAAGTGATGTCATCATTCGACCATAGGGTATTGTAGAAGACCCGATGATGATCAATCACAGAAACTTTGATGCTTCTGTGAGTTTCTGTGTAAGAGATATAGCAGTTTATTTTTTTATGACGAGTAGGTGAACTTTGACCCCTGCTAACCCCCCTTCAGCATACTCAAAAACTCACCGTTTAGATAACTTTAGATGGGACATGCCTTATGAACAGACTGACCGAGTTTGAAGTCGATCAATCAAAATCCCTAGGAGGAGATAGATCAAATACAAAGGCTGTAAACGGCAAAAATGGGGTCAAAATGGGAACTTCAATCAAAAATGGCTGACTTCCTGTGATACTTGCACTATAACATTATTGTAAATTTTGAGCGTCTTGGGGAGTTCTACAAGTGTACCAAATTTCATGTGTCTACGATAAAGTAAGTGAATAGCAAGGGTAAAAAGGGTGTTTTTCCAATTTCTAGGTGGCGCCGTAGAGACATTTCTGTTGCAATTTTTGCTACGACTTTAAAATACGTAAATTTTAAACAGGCTTAAGGCCTCCGCCAAGTTTGGTGAGTTTTTGAATATGATAAAGCCCCCAAAAAGCCAATTCATTTGGGTGGAAGAATAAATAATAATTAAAGCTGCAAGCAGCCTCGAACGGCCCTCGCAGCCAAGCGCCGCTCCGGCCTATTGCCACCGCGGGGTACTAGCAACCGTCGCCTCACGTCAGCCACCACAGAAGCTCTCACGCAGTTTTCAGCTCCTCCGCCTGCACCGCGGAAGCTGTTGCTCAGTTTTCCATCAACGCTGGCCACGTGCTAACACAGAAGTTGTTGCGCAGTTTCCGCGCCCGTCCACCAGGCGGTACGCACTGATGCGTTCGGAGGCGCTCCTTGACGATGCAAAAAATGTGGTGCAGATTCATTGGTTTAGCGAGGAAATATAGCTGGCGGATTAATGTAGGACGCGCAGTGGATTCAAAATATATTTCAATGCTGTTGTTCTCTTTAGAGGTCAACAAAGGTCATACGTATCCAATTTGGCGTCAGTCGGATGATCCACGTGTCATTTACAGCCGATCATATGCACATGGCGAAGTACTACAGTTCGTCATTTTTCATCATCTTCAGCTGTGTTTCTAAAGCACTCTATTTCATTGTTGGAGTAATATTTACTCAGAGTGGCGAATTACTGAAATGGTTTGTAAGAAGTAAGAAACGCTACATTTACTGCATGATTTAATTCAACAAAATTATCTGAGACATTTCTATCCTTTTAGAAATTTCATGGCAACGCTCTCACAAAGTTTTCACGCCCATCCGCCCGTGGATCTGTTTGTCATTGGTGGAGGAACACTGACACCTACTGGCGAAATACTGATATTGTTCTTCATCCTGTTTATCTGCTGTTTCATTTGTGGAGCAATACTGACCCCAAGTGGCGAATTACTGAAATGGTTTATAAACGGCAAAAATGGGATGAAAATCTGAACTTCAATCAAAAATGGCCGACTTCCTCTGGGGTTTAGACCATGGCTCCAAGAGACTTTTTTGTAAGTCCTGACATGGTACACACGTGTACAAAGTTTCGTAATTGTAGGTTAAAGCATGGCTTGGGGCTGATCATTTAAAATTTTCTAGGGGCGCTATAGAGAATTAGGCCACACCCTACAAATATTGTGATGGATTCCTGTCGGGGAGTGGATGAAGATCCATCCTTGTGAGTTTGGAGCAGCTGCGCCAAAAATTTGGAATTGAGAGCAAAACGTATGGCGATGGCGTTACAGGTGACTTCGCCCGCCGCCACGCCCATCTGCTCCATCGAAGCTGGTCGGGATGGAATCCTCAACACACCAACATGTCTTCTGTGTCTGGGCACAGTTTCATGTTGATGAGGTCAAAGGGGTCAGATAGCGACCGTTCAGAGTAAAACATGACACTTCCTTTTCTCAGGGGCGTGGCCTAAGTGATGTCTCATTCGACCATAGGGTATTGTAGGACACCCCATGATGATCAATCACAGAAACTTTGGTGCCTCTGTGAGTTTCTGTGTAGGAGATATAGCAGTTTATTTTTTTACTGCGAGTAGGTGAACTTTGACCCCTGCTAACCCCCCTTCAGCATTCTCAAAAACTCACCGTTTTGATAACTTTAGATGGGACATGCCTCATGAGCAGACTGACCGAGTTTGAAGCCGATCAATCGAAATCCCTAGGAGGAGTTCGATAAAATAGGAATGCTGTAAACGGCAAAAATGGGGTCAAAATCTGAAGTTCAATCTAAAATGGCCGTCTTCCTGTGGGGTTTCGACCATGGCTCCAAGAGACTTTTTTGTAAGTCCTGACAAGGTACACATGTGTACAACGTTTCGTAATTGTAGGTTAAAGCATGGCTTGGGGCTGATCATTTAAGTTTTCTAGGGGGCGCTATAGAGAAATTAGGCCACGCCCACCAAATATTGTGATGGATTCCTGTAGGGGAGTAGATGAGGGACCATCCTTGTGAGTTTGGAGCAGCTGTGCCTGAAAATGTGGAATTGAGAGCCAAACGTATGGCGATGGCGTTACAGTCACTTCGCCACGCCGCCACGCCCACCTGCTCCATCAAAGCTGGTCGGGGTTGGAATCCTCAACACACCAACATGTTCTCTGTGTCTGGGCACAGTTTCATGTTGATGAGGTCAAAGGGGTCAGATAGCGACCGTTCTCAGTAAAACATGACACTTCCTATTGTCAGGGGGCGTGGTATAAGTGATGTCATCATTCGACCATAGGGTATTGTAGGGCAGCCAATGATGATTAATCACAGTAACTCTGGTTCCTCTGTGAGTTTCTGTGTAGGAGATATAGCAGTTTATGTTTTTATGGCGAGTAGGTGAACTTTGACCCCTGCTAACCCCCCTTCAGCATACTCAAAAACTCACAGTTTTGATAACTTTCAATGGGACATGCCTTATGAACAGACTGAACCGAGTTTGAAGCCGATCAATCGAAATCCCTAGGAGGAGTTCGATCAAATACGGAGGCTGTAAATGGCAAAAATGGCCTCAAAATTGGACCTTCAATCCAAAATGGCTGACTTCCTGTGATACTTGCACTATGACATTAATTGTAAATTTTGAGCGTCCTGGGGAGCTCTACAAGTGTACCAAATTTCATGTCTCTAGGATAAAGTAAGTGAATAGCAAAGGGTCCTTTGAAAATTTCTAGGTGGCGCTATTGAGCCATTTCTTGTGGGATTTTTGTGATGGCCTTAAAAATCAAATTTTTAAACAGGCTTAAGGCCTCCGCCAAGTTTGGTGAGTTTTCCAATATGATAAGGCCCCAAAAAGCCCCCCAAAGAGGTGGGAAGAAAAATAATAATAATAATAATAATATATAATAATAATAATAAACAGTAGGAAAACAATAGGCCTTCGCAGCGCTTAGCTGCTCGGCCTAATAAACAATAGGAAAACACACAATAGGCCTTCGCAGCGCTTAGCTGCTCGGGCCTAATAAGAAACAGTAGGAAAACAATAGGCCTTCGCAGCGCTTAGCTGCTCGGGCCTAATGAACAATAGGAAAACAATAGCCTTCGCAGCGCTTAGCTGCTCGGGCCTAATTAAAGCTGCAAGCAGCCTCGAACGGCCCTCGCAGCCAAGCGCCCTCCGGCCTATTGTCCACCGCGGGGTACGAGCAACCGCCGCCTCACGCCAGCCACCACAGAAGCTCTCACGCAGTTTTCAGCTCCTCCACCCGCACCGCAGAAGCTGTTGCTCAGTTTCCATCAACGCTGGCCACGTGCTAAGACAGAAGTTGTTGCGCAGTTTCCGCGCCCGTCCACCAGGCGGTACGCACTGATGCGTTCGGAGTCGCTCCTTGACGATGCAAAAAATGTGGTGCAGATTCATTGGTTTAGCGAGGAAATATAGCTGGCGGATTAATGTAGGACGCGCAGTGGAGTCAAAATATATTTCAATGCTGTTGTTCTTTTTAGAGGTCAACAAAGGTCATACGTATCCAATTTGGCGTCAGTCGGATGATCCACGTGTCATTTACAGCCGATCGTATGCACATGGCGAAGTACTACAGTTCGTCATTTTTCATCATTTTCAGCTGTGTTTCTAAAGCACTCTGTTTCATTGTTGGAGTAATACTTACTCAGAGTGGCAAATTACTGAAATGGTTTGGAAGAAGTAAAAAACGCTACATTTACTGCATGATTTAATTCCACAAAAATTATCTGAGACATTTCTATCCTTTTAGAAATTTCATGGCAACGCTCTCACAAAGTTTTCGCGCCCATCCGCCCGTGGATCTGTTTGTCATTGGTGGAGGAACACTGACACCTACTGGCGAAATACTGATATTGTTCTTCATCCTGTTTATCTGCTCTTTCATTTGTGGAGCAATACTGACCCCAAGTGGCAAATTACTGAAATGGTTTATAAACGCCAAAAATGGGATCAAAATCTGAACTTCAATCTAAAATGGCCGACTTCCTCTGGGGTTTAGACCATGGCTCCAAGAGACTTTTTTGTAAGTCCTGACATGGTACACATGTGTACAAAGTTTCGTAATTGTAGGTTAAAGCATGGCTTGGGGCTGATCATTTAAAATTTTCTAGGGGGCGCTATAGAGAAATTAGGCCACACCCTACAAATATTGTGATGGATTCCTGTCAGGGAGTGGATGAAGATCCATCCTTGTGAGTTTGGAGAAGCTGCGCCCAAAAATGTGGAATTGAGAGCCAAACGTATGGCGATGGCGTTACAGGTCACTTCGCCACGCCGCCACGCCCAGCTGCTCCATCGAAGCTGGTCGGGGTTGGAATCCTCAATACACCAACATGTCTTCTGTGTCTGGGCACAGTTTCATGTTGATGAGGTCAAAGGTGTCAGATAGCGACCATTCAAAGTAAAACATGACACTTCCTTTTCTCAGGGGGCGTGGCCTAAGTGATGTCATCATTCGACCATAGGGTATTGTAGGACACCCGATGATGATCAATCACAGAAACTTTGGTGCCTCTGTGAGTTTCTGTGTAGGAGATATAGCAGTTTTTTTTTACGGCGAGTAGGTGAACTTTGACCCCTGCTAACCCCCCTTCAGCATTCTCAAAAACTCACCGTTTTGATAACTTTAGATGGGACATGCCTTATGAGCAGACTGACCGAGTTTGAAGCCGATCAATCGAAATCCCTAGGAGGAGTTCGATCAAATACAGAGGCTTTAAACGGCAAAAATGGGGTCAAAATCTGAACTTCAATCTAAATGGCCGACTTCCTGTGGGTTTAGACCATGGCTCCAAGAGACTTTTTTGTAAGTCCTGACATGATACACATGTGTACAAAGTTTTGTATTTGTAGGTTAAAGCATGGCTTGGGGCTGATCATTTAAAGTTTTCTAGGGGGCGCTATAGAGAAATTAGGCCACGCCCACCAAATATTGTGATGGATTCCTGTCGAGGAGTGGATGAGGGTCCATCCTTGTGAGTTTGGAGCAGCTGGGCCCGAAATGTGGAATTGAGAGCCAAACGTATGGCGATGGCGTTACAGGTCACTTCGCCACGCCGCCACGCCCACCTGCTCCATCAAAGCTGATCGGGGTTGGAATCCACAATACACCAACATGTCTTCTGTGTCTGGCACAGTTTCATGTTGATGAGGTGAAAGGGGTGAGATAGCGACCGTTAACAGTAAAACATGACACTTCCTGTTCTCAGGGGCCGTGGCCAAAGTGATGTCATCATTCGACCATAGGGTATTGTAGGACACCCGATGATGATCATCACAGTAACTTTGGTCCCTCTGTGAGATTCTGTGTAGGAAATATAGCAGTTTATGTTTTTATGGCGTGTAGGTGAACTTTGACCCCTGCTAACCCCCCTTCAGCATACTCAAAAACTCACCGTTTTGATAACTTTAGATGGGACATGCCTTATGAACAGACTGACCGAGTTTGAAGCCGGTCAATGGAAATCCCTAGGAGGAGTTCGATCAAATATGAAGGCTGTAAACGGCAAAAATGGGCTCAAAATTGGACATTCAATCCAAAATGGCCGACTTCCTGTGATACTTGCACTATGACATTAATTGTAAATTTTGAGCATCTTGGGGAGCTCTACAAGTGTACCAAATTTCATGTCTCTACGATGAAGTAAGTGACTAGCAAAGGGTCCTTTGAAAATTTCAAGGTGGCGCTATTGAGCCATTTCTTTTGCAATTGTTGCGTCGACTTTAAAATACGTAAATTTGAAACAGGCTTAAGGCCTCCGCCAAGTTTGGTGAGTTTTTGAATATGATAAAGCCCCCAAAAAGCCAATTCATTTGGAGGGAGAATAATAATAATAATTAAAGCTGCAAGCAGCCTCGAACGGCCCTCGCAGCCAAGCGCCGCTCCGGCCTATTGCCACCGCGGGGTACGAGCAACCGCCGCCTCACGCCAGCCACCACAGAAGCTCTCACGCAGTTTTCAGCTCCTCCGCCCGCACCGCGGAAGCTGTTGCTCAGATTCCATCAACGCTGGCCACGTGCTAACACAGAAGTTGTTGTGCAGTTTCCGTGCCCGTCCACCAGGCGGTACGCACTGATGCGTTCGGAGGCGCTCCTTGACGATGCAAAAAATGTGGTGCAGATTCATTGGTTTAGCGAGGAAATATAGCTGGCGGATTAATGTAGGACGCGCAGTGGAGTCAAAATATATTTCAATGCTGTTGTTCTCTTTAGAGGTCAACAAAGGTCATACGTATCCAATTTGGCGTCAGTCGGATGATCCACATGTCATATACAGCCGATCATATGCACATGGCGAAGTACTACAGTTCGTCATTTTTCATCATTTTCAGCTGTGTTTCTAAAGCACTCTATTTCATTGTTGGAGTAATACTTACTCAGAGTGTCGAATTACTGAAATGGTTTGTAAGAAGTAAGAAAACGCTACATTTACTGCATGATTTAATTCAACAAAAATTATCTGAGACATTTATATCCTTTTAGAAATCTCACGGCAACGCTCTCACAAAGTTTTCACGCTCATCCGCCCGTGGATTGGTGGAGGAACACTGACACCTACTGGCGAAATATTGATATTGTTCTTCATCCTGTTTATCTGCTGTTTCATTTGTGGAGCAATACTGACCCCAAGTGGCGAATTACTGAAATGATTTATAAACGCCAAAAATGGGGTCAAAATCTGAACTTCAATCTAAAATGGCCGACTTCCTGTGGGGTTTAGACCATGGCTCCAAGAGACTTTTTTGTAAGTCCTGACATGGTACACATGTGTACAAAGTTTTGTAATTGTAGGTTAAAGCATGGCTTGGGGCTGATCATTTAAAAGTTTCTAGGGGGCGCTATAGAGAAATTATGCCACGCCCACCAAATATTCTGATGGATTCCTGTCAGGGAGTGGATGAGGATCCATCCTTGTGAGTGTGGAGCAGCTGGGCCTAAAAATGTGGAATTGAGAGCCAAATGTATGGCGATGGCGTTACAGGTCACTTCTCCACGCCGCCACGCCACCTGCTCCATCGTAGCTGGTAGGGATTAGAATCCTCAATACACCAACATGTCTTCTGTGTCTGGGCACAGTTTCATGTTGATGAGGTCAAAGGGTGAGATAGCGACCGTTAACAGTAAAACATTACACTTCCTGTTCTCAGGGGGCGTGGCTTAAGTGATGTCATCATTCGACCATAGGGTATTGTAGGACACCCGATGATGATCAATCACAGTAACTTTGGTGCCTCTGTGAGTTTCTGTGTAGGAATTATAGCAGTTTATGTTTTTATGGCGTGTAGGTGAACTTTGACCCCTGCTAACCCCCCTTCAGCATTCTCAAAAACTCACCGTTTTGATAACTTTAGATGGGACATGCCTTATGAACAGACTGACCGAGTTTGAAGCCGATCAATGGAAATCCCTAGGAGGAGTTCGATCAAATACGGAGGCTGTAAACGGCAAAAATGGGGTCAAAATCTGAACTTCAATCTAAAATGGCCGACTTCCTGTGGGGTTTAGACCATGGCTCCAAGAGACTTTTTTATAAGTCCTGACAAGGTACACATGTGTACAACGTTTCGTAATTGTAGGTTAAAGCATGGCTTGGGGCTGATCATTTAAAATTTTCTAGGGGCGCTATAGAGAAATTAGGCCACGCCCACCAAATATTGTGATGGATTCCTGTCGGGGAGTGGATGAAGATCCATCCTTGTGAGTTTGGAGCAGCTGGGACCGAAACTGTGGAATTGAGAGCAAAACGTATGGCGATGGCGTTACAGGTCACTTCGCCACGCTGCCACGCCCACCTGCTCCATCTAAGCTGGTCGGGGTTGGAATCCTCAATACACCAACATGTCTTCTGTGTCTGGGCACAGTTTCATGTTGATGAGGTCAAAGGGGTCAGATAGCGACAGTTCACAGTAAAACATTACACTTCCTGTTCTCAGGGGCGTGGCCAAAGTGATGTCATCATTCGACCATAGGGTATTGTAGGACACCCGATGATGATCAATCACAGTAACTTTGGTGCCTCTGTGAGTTTCTGTGTAGGAGATATAGTTTATTTTTTTACGGCGAGTAGGTGAACTTTGACCCCTGCTAACCCCCCTTCAGCATACTCAAAAACTCACCGTTTTGATAACTTTAGATGGACATGCCTTATGAACAGACTGACCGAGTTTGAAGCCGATCAATCGAAATCCCTAGGAGGAGTTCGATCAAATACGGAGGCTGTAAACGGCAAAAATGGCCTCAAAATTGGACCTTCAATCCAAAATGGCTGACTTCCTGTGATACTTGCACTATGACATTAATTGTAAATTTTGAGCGTCCTGGGGAGCTCTACAAGTGTACCAAATTTCATGTCTCTAGGATAAAGTAAGTGAATAGCAATGGGTCCTTTGAAAATTTCTAGGTGGCGCTATTGAGCCATTTCTTGTGGTTTTTGTGATGACCTTAAAAATCAAAATTTTTAAACAGGCTTAAGGCCTCCGCCAAGTTTGGTGAGTTTTCCAATATGATAAGGCCCCCAAAAAGCCCCCCAAAGAGGTGGGAAAAAATAATAATAATAATTAAAGCTGCAAGCAGCCTCGAACGGCCCTCGCAGCCAAGCGCCGCTCCGGCCTATTCCCACCGCGGGGTACGAGCAACCGCCGCCTCACGCCAGCCACCACAGAAGCTCTCACGCAGTTTTCAGCGCCTCCACCCGCACCGCGGAAGCTGTTGCTCAGTTTCCATCAACGCTGCGCACGTGCTAAGACAGAAGTTGTTGCGCAGTTTCCGCGCCCGTCCACCAGGGGGTACGCATCTATGCGTTCGGCGGCGCTCCTTGACGATGCAAAAAAATGTGGTGCAGATTCATTGGTTTAGTGAAGAATATAGCTGGCGGATTAATGTAGGTCGCGCAGTGGAGTCAAAATATATTTCAATGCTGTTTTTCTCTTTCGAGGTCAACAAAGGTCATACGTATCCAATTTGGCGTCAGTCGGAAGATCCACGTGTCATTTACAGCCGAACATATGCACAGGCGAAGTACTGCAGATCGTCATTTTTCATCATTTTCAGCTGTGTTTCTAAAGCACTCTATTTCATTGTTGGAGTAATACTTACTCAGAGTGGCGAATTACTGAAATAGTTTGGAAGAAGTAAGAAAACGCTACATTTACTGCATGATTTAATTCAACAAAAATTATCTGAGACATTTCTATCCTTTTAGAAATTTCATGGCAACGCTCTCACAAAGTTTTCGCGCCCATCCGCCCGTGGATCTGTTTGTCATTGGTGGAGGAACACTGACACCTACTGGCGAAATACTGATATTGTTCTTCATCCTGTTTATCTGCTGTTTCATTTGTGGAGCAATACTGACCCCAAGTGGCGAATTACTGAAATGGTTTATAAACGCCAAAATGGGATCAAAATCTGAACTTCAATCTAAAATGGCCGACTTCCTCTGGGGTTTAGACCATGGCTCCAAGAGACTTTTTTGTAAGTCCTGACATGGTACACATGTGTACAAAGTTTCGTAATTGTAGGTTAAAGCATGGCTTGGGGCTGATCATTTAAAATTTTCTAGGGGGCGCTATAGAGAAATTAGGCCACACCCTACAAATATTGTGATGGATTCCTGTCGGGGAGTGGATGAAGATCCATCCTTGTGAGTTTGGAGCAGCTGGGCCTGAAAATGTGGAATTGAGAGCCAAACGTATGGCGATGGCGTTACAGGTCACTTCGCCACGCCGCCACGCCCACCTGCTCCATCAAAGCTGGTCGGGGTTGGAATCCTCAATACACCAACATGTCTTCTGTGTCTTGGCACAGTTTCATGTTGATGAGGTCAAAGGGGTCAGATAGCGACCGTTCACAGTAAAACATTACACTTCCTGTTCTCAGGGGGCGTGGCCTAAGTGATGTCATCATTCGACCATAGGGTATTGTAGGACACCCGATAATGATAAATCACAGAAACTTTGGTGCCTCTGTGAATTTCTGTGTAGGAGATATAGCAGTTTATGTTTTTATGGCGAGTAGGTGAACTTTGACCCCTGCTAACCCCCCTTCAGCATACTCAAAAACTCACCGTTTTGATAACTTTAGATGGACATGCCTTCTGAACAGACTGACCGAGTTTGAAGCCGATCAATCGAAATCCCTAGGAGGAGTTCGACAAATACGAAGGCTGTAAACGCAAAAATGGCCTCAAAATTGGACCTTCAATCCAAAATGACCGACTTCCTGTGATACTTGCACTATGACATTAATTGTAAATTTTGAGCATCTTGGAAGCTCTACAAGTGTACCAAATTTCATGTCTCTAGGATAAAGTAAGTGAATAGCAAAGGGTCCTTTGAAAATTTGTAGGTGGCGCTATTGAGCCATTTCTTATGGGATTTTTGCGATGACCTTAAAATACAAAATTTTGAAACTCCCTTTACGCGTCCGCCAAGTTTGGTGAGTTTTTGAATATGATAAAGCCCCAAAAAGGCCCCTCTTTAGGGGGCAGAATAATAATAAGAAACAGTAGGAAAACAATAGGCCTTCGCAGCGCTTAGCTGCTCGGGCCTAATAAGAAACAGTACAGAACAATAGGCCTTCGCAGCGCTTAGCTGCTCGGGCCTAATAATAATAAGAAACAATAGGAAAACAATAGGCCTTCGCAGCGCTTAGCTGCTCGGCCTAATAAACAATAGGAAAACAATAGGCCTTCGCAGCGCTTAGCTGCTCGGGCCTAAAATAATAAACAATAGGAAAACAATAGGCCTTCGCAGCGCTTAGCTGCTCGGGCCTAATAATAATTAAAGCTGCAAGCAGCCTCGAACGGCCCTCGCAGCCAAGCGCCGCTCCGGCCTATTGCCACCGCGGGGTACGAGCAACCGCCGCCTCACGCCAGCCACCACAGAAGCTCTCATGCAGTTTTCAGCGCCTCCGCCCACACCGCGGAAGCTGTTGCTCAGTTTCATCAACGCTGCGCACGTGCTAAGACAGAAGTTGTTGCGCAGTTTCCGCGCCCGTCCACCAGGCAGTACGCATTGATGCGTTCGCGGCTATCCTTCACGATGCAAAAAAATGTGGTATAGATTCATTGGTTTAGCGAGGATATATAGCTGGCGGATTAATGTAGGTGCGCAATGGAGTCAAAATACATTTCAATGCTGTTTTGCTCTTTAGAGGTCAACAAAGGTCATACGTATCCAATTTGGCGCCAGTCCGATGATCCACGTGTCATTTAGAGCTGATCATATGTACGTGGCGAAGAACTGCAGTTCGTCATTTCTACACCCCAATGCGGTTCGGTCAGCAGCCAGCATTCATAGAGTTAATCATGTTATCGTTTTTAGTCAGTATTCACATGATGAAATCCATATAAATTATAGAATAACAGTAAAACATACAGCAGAAAAAACATGACTGCCTCTTAAAAGTGGGCGGGGCTACAGTGAGGTCATCAAGTGACCATGGAAATGTGTTCAGGGCTGTTCTCTAGAAAGACAGAGGAAGTGTGATGATGCAGCTGTGATCTTGCATTTGGAAGTCATTTAATGTTGATGTTTCATGGTAAATAGTGAAAGTTTTACACTAAGCCACACCCACATGCTTGATGTTAACTACAACTGAGATCTAAATGCAGTGCAACTTTGACGTTATCGTGAAATGAGTCAGGAAAATGGTGAAGGTTAAGATGTATCAGTTTAATAAACCGCACTGTTCAGTAATAAACCAAGGCAATGCACAATAACAGAGCACAGTTAACTTTCAGCACTTTAGAACAATAGCACAGACTGAATCCCATCCATTAATTAGGTATTAATCACAGGAAGTGCTGCAACTAAATATTACAACCCCAATGGATCTGTAAAAAGATACTTAGCATTTTGTCAGAGCTCTTTCAAACGACATTTTAAATCTTCTATACATAATAACAAACAACTCTGAATGTATGAAACTGGATGTATCAAACACACTATTCAGTTTATTGAATTAGTAAACGCTTCGTTAGCATTAAAACGTTGCAGGCCTCAGGCATTGGGTTAGCATCCTCCTCAGAATAACTGTTCCAAACATGACGGCTTCCAGAACCAGCAGGAAGGAATAAATTACTCACCGCACCGCGAGTTACGACTGTTTAAAACGAACAGCAATGGGCTCTTTGCGCCTGCCGCGCTGACGTCACAACTGTATACCCGAATGCGGCTCTTTTTTTCCACTTCAAACTATTACTGCTATAAAAGCAAAGTCGTACTTAAGACACAAATAAAACAATACTATTACTTTGTTTAAGTTTTCATGGATTTCCAAGCCATCCTCAATTAAGACAGCTTGTACATATTTGTTGCTACAAGTTAAAGCTACCACTTGAAGCTAACGCCGTACACACCGCTCTAAACCGTCTTAATGAGCATTCACAACAAGCATGCAAAAGTAATAAACGAAATAACACAGAAACCTTAAGCAACACGGCCATATTTTTCTAAAAGTAATAACTCTGAATCTGAACACTCAGCTGAACTAGAACTCCGATACCAGAGTAAGCTCTGTGCTCGTTTTTTTCTTCGTCATACTTCAAACAAAACTCAGAACTGTAATCTGCCCCCCCCCTCCCCGCTGCTTTATTGTCGTTAACAATAAACACACGTAATATGCTTGAAAATAAGGCACAAACAGTGTCCGTTAGAATGGCTGAGAAATCTTTAGATAATTAAATAGCAGATTTTTCCTAGAAAGCTAGCAGGCTTGTGCTAGCAGTTTAAAGAAAATAAAACTCACCTTCATATCTGTGAATGTATAACGAGGCGAACATCTTAAAACCTTTCTTTGCCTTACTTGTTGGGGTTTCGGATCGATGTACATTATTAATTGTTACCTTGGCAAAACATTTCAGCCGTTTTTTCCCGAACGTGTAAGCTGAGGTGCAAAGAGCCCATTAAACTTCTCCAACTCCGGTCCAACAGAGCTTCTTGCTCAAAAGCGTGGTTCGGATTTGCAACTCCCAAAATCCAAGCAAAATGTTGAGCATAGTCCAGTTCTGTGGCTCCAAAAAGCAGGCAAAATGTTCAGGAAAACGTCGCAGCTCCAGCTGTTGCCGGCTGACTGTTATTACGTACGTCTCTGTTTTCTCATTGAAGAGTACCACTGCTCCTGCTGGTGCAATCTGGTATTGCACTAGCAGTACCAGTACTTCGCCACAAGGTGCCAGCGGTACTCCATCAACACTGACCCCAGTGTGTTCTTACTTCGCTGTGTCATAAGTTTTGCTGAATGACATTGTTTGTATTATTTCTAGCAAAAATGAATGAATGTTTGTACTTTAACCCACAAATAAACTTATATTATAAAAAGTTATAATAATGTATATTAAATAATTAATAACAACATAACCTATGGGCTGCTGTTTTCTAGGGGGCGCTATAGAAATTAGGCCACGCCCACAAATATTGTGATGGATTCCTGTAGGGAGTAGATGAGGGACCATCCTTGTGAGTTTGGACAGCTGTGCCTGAAAATGTGGAATTGAGAGCCAAACGTATGGCGATGGGCGTTACAGGTCACTTCACCACGCCGCCACGCCCACCTGCTCCATCAAAGCTGGCGGGGTTGGAATCCTCAACACACCAACATGTTCTCTGTGTCTGGGCACAGTTTCATGTTGATGAGGTCAAAGGGGTCAGATAGCGACCGTTCTCAGTAAAACATGACACTTCCTATTGTCAGGGGGCGTGGTATAAGTGATGTCATCATTCGACCATAGGGTATTGTAGGGCAGCCAATGATGATTAATCACAGTAACTCTGGTTCCTCTGTGAGTTTCTGTGTAGGAGATATAGCAGTTTTATGTTTTTATGGCGAGTAGGTGAACTTTGACCCTGCTAACCCCCCTTCAGCATACTCAAAAACTCACAGTTTTGATAACTTTCAATGGGACATGCCTTATGAACAGACTGACCGAGTTTGAAGCCGATCAATCGAAATCCCTAGGAGGAGTTCGATCAAATACGGAGGCTGTAAATGGCAAAATGGCCTCAAAATTGGACCTTCAATCCAAAATGGCTGACTTCCTGTGATACTTGCACTATGACATTAATTGTAAATTTTGAGCGTCCTGGGGAGCTCTACAAGTGTACCAAATTTCATGTCTCTAGGATAAAGTAAGTGAATAGCAAAGGGTCCTTTGAAAATTTCTAGGTGGCGCTATTGAGCCATTTCTTGTGGGATTTTTGTGATGGCCTTAAAAATCAAAATTTTTAAACAGGCTTAAGGCCTCCGCCAAGTTTGGTGAGTTTTTCCAATATGATAAGGCCCCCAAAAAGCCCCCCAAAGAGGTGGGAAGAAAATAATAATAATATTAAAGCTGCAAGCAGCCTCGAGCGGCCCTCGCAGCCAGCGCCGCTCCGGCCTATTGGCCACCGCGGGGTACTAGCAACCGCCGCCCGACGCCAGCCACCACAGAAGCTCTCACGCAGTTTTCAGCACCTCCGCCCGCACCGCAGAAGCTGTTTGCTCAGTTTCCATCAACGCTGCCCATGTTCCAACACAGAAGTTGTTGCGCAGTTTCCGCGCCCGTCCACCAGGCGGTACGCATTGATGCATTCGGGGGCGCTCCTTGACGACGCAAAAAAATGTGGTGCAGATTCATTGGTTTAGCGAGGAAATATAGCTGGCGATTAATGTAGGGGACACAGTGGAGTCAAAATACATTTTCAATTATGTTGTGCTTTTTAGAGGTCAACAAAGGTCATACGTATCCAATTTGCGCCAGTCGGATGATCCATGTGTCATTTAGAGCCGATCATATGCACATGGCGAAGTAATGCAGTTCGACATTTCTACACCCCAATGCGGTTCGGTCAGCAGCCAGCATTCATAGAGTTCATCATGTTATCGTTTTAGTCAGTATTCACATGATGAAATCCATATAAATTATAGAATAACAGTAAAATATACAGCAGAAAAAACATGACTACCTCTTAAAAGTGGGCGGGACTACAGTGTGGTCTCTAGTGACCATGGACATGTGTTCAGGGCTGTTCTCTAGAAAGACAGAGGAAGTGTGAGGCAGCTGTGATCTTGCATTTGGAAGTCATTTAATGTTGATGTTTCATGGCAAATAGTGAAAGTTTTACACTAAGCCACACCCACATGCTTGATGTTAATTACAACTGAGATCTAAATGCAGTGCAACTTTATCGTGAAATGAGTCAGGAAATGGTGAAGGGTAAGATGTACCAGTTTAATAAATCGTACTGTTCAGTAATAACCAAGGGCAATGCACAATAACAGAGCACAGGTAACTTTCAGCACATTAGAACAATAGCACAGCTGAATCCCACCCAGTAATTAGGTATTGTTGACATAGAATTTTAAGTTAGCACAATACTGCACAAGATAGCTTTGACACATATAAATATAACATAGAAAGTTAAATTACACTCTAGGTTCATATAAATTTAGATGAAACTAAAAACAACGGCTCAATCTCTGAAACGCAGATAAATTCTTAAAAGGAGGATCAGACAGAAGAAACAGAAAACATAGGCCTAGACTCCTTGGATCTCTTGAGATAAGGAGCCTATATGCAGGCAATTAACAAATTCCTGAGCATGGTTCAAAAGTTCACTAGGATCTTAAAACTTTTTATAAATAATTTATCTATATTAGAATTAACTATATTTCTTTAAGCATGTTTTTAAATAGTTACTTATTAGATCCAAACTTATAGTCATTATTTAGCATTACATTGTGTGCAAGCTTGGTTAAAAATACAAACTACTTTCTTGTGGAAACATTTTGAGGCAGAGATAGCGCTGCAGCTGCAATCATATATCAAACTGGACAGCGGCTGATACGAGAAGGGTTTGCCGTATATCTGCTTTTGGGGCTCTTTAGCAGGAGGTAATAAAATTAACATTGAGACAGCCCACACAAAGAAAAGAACACACCTCCTAATGCATATATTTAAATGATGAGATTACGCATTCTATAAAATGATTTGGTTTACAGCAGAAGTTGGAATCTCTTTGTGCTGGGTGAGAGTTTTCCCGGAGGATGCATCTTCTGTCTTTTTTACTCAGTTCTTTGTCTCTGTTCTGTAATGTCTTGGACTTTTGATATTCTAGGTGAGTGCTTATTGTAACATTCTTCTTGCATTGATTTTCTCTGGATAAAACTCTGAATATCTGAAGTCTGACGTCGTATGATTGCTCTTTTCTCTCTGCACACTTACACAGACACAGGAATTCGGGACTAAGAATTAATTAACGAGCTAAGATCAAGTTCTTCATCTTTTTAATTCTTAACAATTGGGGGCTTCGTCCGTCCTTTTTCTCTGTGTCTCTGTGTGTGTTGCAGTGGAGACTTGTTTGTTTGTGTTAGCCTGTGGAGCGCAGCTGGAACGTTGCGGAGTGATCTGCAGCGCGGCTATCCCCGCGGACTGATCTTGGTTAGTGTGTGATCTCTTTGTGTTGTTTTGTTTTCTTCTTATTCTACTGAACCATTAGATAAGCTGGTTACACACCCGTAGTTGGCAGTGGCGCGCCTCAACCACACTCGACGGAGTGTGGATTTAGCTAGGTTGGCTCGACCTGAGATTTTACTACACTTAAACGAAGCCTGTGTGATGGGGTGTGAGACAGGAAAAGGTTTGAATCGACCTTGGAGTTTTGGTTCGCTCCGAAAGCAGCTGATTATTTGCAGGGCTTATGAGAATTGGCTATGGTTGTATCACCACGTTCCAGTTTTGTTCTGGATCGAAAGGACCTCCAGATTTAAAAGTTGAATCACTTAAGCTATTGCCCGAGCTTGAAAGGACTTATGCTAAATTGGGAGACGGTCTCCTTCCGCAGCAACTATGCTGAAAATGAAAGTGATGTGCAGTGAAGTGCAAGAGACATTGGGGCCCCAAAGAATTAAACTCTTCTGTTATCGATAACAATAGGGACTTTCCTTTTGCTTTCTTATCTTTCTTAATTTTCCTCGTTTGTCTCTGTGTGTTGACGTTATTTTGATTTTTTCCTGTGTGTTGACCACCTTCTGTTCGTGTGTTTTCGCTGTTTTTTGTCTGTTTGTGTTGTTTCGCCGGCGTGTCTTCGTGTCTTTGTGTTTTTGTCTTTGTGTTTATGTCAGTACGTTATCTGTTTGTGTGTCGGAGTGACTGAGCCGTTGTTTGTCTGTGTGTTCGTTGTGCGGTGGCCGTGTGAATTTTGCCGTTGTCTGCGTGTGTTTTACGGCTCTCTGTATGTTATTGTGTGCATGGGAGACGGCGTTTGCAGCTGCTGAGTGAGTGTTGTGTTATTTTGCCGCGGTTTGTGCTTATATATTATTTGAGAACTAATTATAAGAATAATACTCTCTAATATTAATAATATTAATAAAACTGATGATATAATTTTTATCAGGCTATGTGCTTATATGGCGGTTGATTTTAATAATAACGTGTTAGCTTGTTACTCTGCTTCTGTCTCGTGGCTTACGGTACAGGCGCATGTACGGAGCTACATTAGCATTTAATTCAGCAGTTGGCTTGTTACGTTTGATGTGACTCCGGCTCGCTTTACAGTTGTCATGGCAGATGTAGTTCGTCAATAAAGTGATATTTTCATTTTGATTGTCTGTTACACGTAGGCAGGTCGGTGGTTGTAAACACACTGTGTCTGCAGAACAACTGCAGGCTGATTTTTTCCCTGGACAGATGCGTCTGTGAGTTTACAGCAGGCGACACAGGACAGAAAGTTGTGGACCCGTTTTGGTGAGTTGGCCAGACATTGAACACTTCTTTATACAATGATTGTTATCTGTGACTTTTTATGGGGAACCGGTGAGTTGTAGTAATAATGCTAAATTAAAAGCGGTGTCTGAGGTTTTGTCGCACCTCAGTCTACTCCATTCTCTGCAGTGCTGGCCTCTATTTTAGTTGTTGATTAGAGTTTACAGTAGTACCAGTTTGCAGGGTCATTTTTTGTTTTTTCTCTCTCCTGCAAATGTTTGATAAGTAAATGTGTTGGTAGCTTTTCTATGGTGATTAGAATTAAGCCTGTTGATTTGTATAGATCGGATTACAAGTGTTTTGCCTAGTTCCGCCTCTTAACAGAAAAAAAAAAAAAAGGGAGGTGTGATTGTCTGTGGATAGGATTGGATTACATTACACCAGTATTAAAATCCCTTCACTGGCTCCCTGTGGCTCAAAGAATATATTTTACAACACTGTTGTTAGTTTTACATATCACTGACCGGTTTAGCACCACAATACATCTGAAGATCTGCTGTTGTATCAACTTTCCAGACTATGGTTCTGGTTCTGGTTCTGATTTTGCAGAGCCAGAACCAAGAGAGGGAAGCAGCTTTCAGCATCTGTGCACAAACATTTGGAAGTTAAATTAGTGGGTGGTCTTGTTTCGCAGGGCCTAGTTTCACACGTCATAGTCTGGTGCGGTGTCATATTGCAAATGTAATGAATGAGAAACAAATAAAAGTAATTGTATAATGACTAAAATATTAGACTCTTGGCTGTCAGACTATTCGGCTGTCCCGTTTCTTAGATGTGTCTCCTTTGTCATGCTGATTATCAGTCACACCTCTGGAGAACAGATGTGAAATTTTGTTTTTGGTCTTGTTCCGTTCAAATAAGAAAGTTTGTCTTTTTGGACTTTAATACTGGTGCTGTGTTGTGGATTAATGTCTTTATTTACTTATGAGGGATTTACAATTGATCAGGGGAATTACAGGCCCTTTTTTAGGTTCACCTCCAACTAAATATTTATGATTTTGCATTAAGCGCTAAACCTTCCATTTTTTCCCTGACCACACACATTTTTTACTTAGTTTTGGCTGTTTTGGATGCGGACCAGGGGGAAATTATTATTATTATTATTATTTTTTTTTTTCGCCGCGCTTTCAGTGTGTTTTACAGTTATGTGGGATTTTGAGGAACATCCCAAGGTATTTTTTGATAAGGCTGTAGATATGTGGCACAGGAAATCTGGTATACATCCGGCACGGATTTCCAAGATGCAGGAGCATTTTCGGCAAACTGTGTTGGCCGCCGTTCCTCCTTCTGTGGCTGGTTTGATGTCACAAAATCCTGTTTTGACCGGATGTGATCATGCAAAATGGGAAACATATTTGTTGCATAGTTTGCACATGTTCAGGATATGAAGAGAAAAAAGGTGGACATCAAGAAGAGTTGTCGCAGCACTTCCTTGGGCTGCAGTTGGGATGCTCAGTTCTCAGTGAATACACATAATAAACGGGTGCCTATTTCCTGCTGCCCCTCCGAGGGCTACTTTTTTGGCTCAGGCTCCTGTTGCAGGAACACGGTTTGGTCCACACATCTATGATGCTCCAAATTTGCAGACTGAGGTTTCAGCTTGGCATGGTGGTCACAGGCAGGGCTCAGATGGTCTGGTGTTAGGAGAAAGGGTGGACGACGAAATGCCTGTCGTCGCTGTGGCGAAATGGGACATTGGGCTCTGCAGTGTCCTCATAGGTCGCCGTCATCTGCGGACGATCCTGTCCAACGGACTTTCCCTGCTGAGCAACCTCCGAATGCTGCAGTGATCCCTGGCGGTGCTGGACGCCACCCTCACCATGGAGAATGCTGACATGCCCCACAGAGGATTTTTGATCAGGAGCGTTGGCAGATCCCTGATTAGCGGGACAGTTGATGGACATTTATTGTCATTTTTGGTGGAAAACTGGAGCTCTTTTTCTTTCCACTATGAACACTGCCATGCTTTTTACAAGACTCTGATATGAATGCACAAGGGCTGAGGTTCTCTGAGGTGAAACAGACTCTGTCAGTGAATACATCTTTGGACACGGTGGGGGCAGATGGACTGATGGATCATGTCATGTCTGCTCTGTCATTTGCCTTCCTGGACAGTTTTTTTGCTGCTGCTATAGGAGGAGCATATGGCTGATATGTATGGGGTCTAATTCAGCCAGAAAACACCTGACAGTGCCGGAAACCCTGGATTCTGACACTTGCACCGGATGAGCAGAAGTCTGACCTGTCTCATGTCATTCTGTTTTTAGGATATAACCAGTCTGAATGGTATCAGGAGCAAGTGAGGGAACATTTAGTTGGCAGGGACTGAATAGTAATTTTTTAGAATTTTGTGGACCCAGAAGTGTTGCTGCCGCAGTTTGTCTGACTGGTACAATTGGTTTAACATGCAGGACGAAGCAGTAACACATGTTTCTTTGGTTCTGTAACACAGCAATACAGTTTCAGGACTTAGATGCTGTGGTAAAATGTCTTTTATATGTTTTGAATTTGAACATTATAGTTTCTCCTCCTCTATTTTTTCTCTCCATCGACTGACACGTATAAAATATAACAAACAAGAATTGTCTGTGTAAACACTGGTTTTGGGACGTCTTTTGCTCCCTCGTTATCACGGTCTGTTTGACATCACACCAATCACATTTGGTTTTACAACCTCTCCTCCCATTTGATTTACAGCAATTTCTGGAGACAGGAAGATAGGACAACTGGCAGGACACATGATTTGTAGAAGACTGTTTTGATTTTGGTAACCTTGTAGTGCCGGTCAGTACTTCTAGGTTCCTCTCTGACTTATATTTTTATGTTGCTTTTGATAGCACTTTATTTAGTTTTCTCTTGCCAGGGTTGTAGAGATGTTTTCTTTTCCTTACACAAGGTGACCGTTTGTGGTATGTACTTCTGCCACAGAGGTTTGTTTTTTTTTTATTTAGGAATGTTTAATTGGGTTTTGTAATGGTACTTGGCTAGTTGTCTATTTTTCAGTAGATGTGAATTTGGTTTAGTGTGTTGATAATCTCCTGCTATCTGCTGCTGCACATTTGGCTATACCTCATTATAATTTGCCGTTTAATTTTGATTTTTCTATAACATAACTGATGTTCTTTGCAGTTCTGTTTCAGAAAAAGGGGGAGAGCAGATAATTCTCCAGTAAAACATGAGATTGAAATGAGAGAACGGGAGAAAGCATTGCTTCTGTGGTGATTCATGCAAGGACTGTTGATGCTTAGCTATAAAAGTTTGTAAATGGTAAGTATTGCGATTGAATAGGTGGAGCAGAACCACGTGGTAAAATCATTCAACATCAACAGAGTTTCGCCAGAAGAACTATATATGTGGAAGGCAAGCAGACCCATCATGAGATGACATCTAATTAAAGAGTATGTGCCATCCAGCCCGCACATATATACAAATATGCACTCAATAACTTATTTTTGCAGCTTAAACGGAGACGGTTCATTATGGGTGCACATGTGTGTTTCTTGGTTGGCATTCTTTCAAATCTATTTTCAGTCAGACATTTTCCCAGGATTTCTTTTGGAGTGTATTTTAATTACAACTTTATTTATTATATTCTTGTATTATACTTTAATAGTTTGAGTTAGAAGGAAGTGCTTAATTGATTAATTTTAATTACAACTTTATTTATTATGTTCTTGTATTATACTTTAATAGTTTATTTGAGTTAGAAGGAAGTGCTTAATTGATTAATTTTTTGATACACTGAACAGATAGAAAATAAATGTCACTATAGTAATCTCTGGCCTTGGCCCATCATTTTTGTGTGTGGTGGCCGGAGTCATAAGAGAAACCGTCACAGGTCAGGTTGATAAGGTGATTCTCCCCGTAAATATTAGAATTAATGTTTTTCCAGGTAACACAGGGAACGACACAGGTAGGTTTTCACAGGTAGGTATTGAGGGGTTTTCGAAGCCATTTCTCAGGATTTTTTTATATACAAGGAGTACAATTAACTGTCACAAGGATTTGATTACTTATTAGATTCCAGTGATGGATTCCAGGAACTAATGAGGTAGGTTGATGCTACATTTCAGGTATCAGGATCTCCAGGAAGTGGAACAAAATCCTGGGTTTGAATCATTTTATTTTTGGTACAATATATTACCCATAAGTTGCAGGCAAACGTGGGGATTGAATGGAACAAAATACAAAATTGGCTAAATCTGTGCACAGACAAAATTTTAATGGGGTAGTTGCAGTGCCTGCTATATTGCCTGTTGCTTTGTTGTCTGTTAGGATGTCCATTAATAAATTTACAGGGCTTTTCTCTTCGTACGAGCATGAGATTTTTTTTGATGAGTTACAGTTAATAGCAGCAGAGTTTGTGGAGTACCAGGGGTCACAGGAGAGGTCGGAGACGAGATCTGCATCAGGATACACCTGGGTGAGGCTGAAGGTCATCAAAACGGCAGTAGTCTGAATCCTGCTTCACTGAGCTCTACCAAGTCATGGAGAGGACGTCCGAGCCGCTCCGACTGACGGTGTGGATGAGAGACCTGGTTCTGATGGGGCCAGCAGAGGATCTTCACTTCACATCAGACCCAGAGGAGGAGCAACACTCTGGGCCAGAAGGATAGCAGATTTATTCCTGCTATAGGTTCTGGTTCCTGGAGTTCAACGTTTTGAGGCCCAAAACAGGCATAATAATCCTTTTTGGGTTTTCTCTGATTGAATGAGAGGATGAAATCCCTCAATTACACTCACGGTGTTGGCATAATAATCCAATATTCAGTGAGCATCGCATATTCAGGATGGACGCCTGCTAAAACTGTCGGATCAAGAAGAAAGGAGTTGCCGATTATTGCGAACTCTTGCGAACTGTTGCGAACATTTCTTCCTATTTTTTCCTATTTATGACTGTCAGTCTTTTTAATTTTTCTTCACCAAAGATTTTATATCTTTCAGGAACACTCGATGGACACGAAGCAACATAAAGAAGTAAAGACATTATTGTTTAATATAAGTGTGTGACTGTATGTATTGGTGTTATTTTTCTCTTCACAGCATTGTTGTGTTTTTCATGTTGTTGTCTTTACTGTTGTTATTTTAGTGCATAGTTGAATGTTTTTTACTGCTTTTAGGTGACAGGAAGTTTTTTTGTGTTTTTGTGATTTTGTATTGATGTTATGTGATGTATGTTTTTCTTCTTTTTGATGTGACTGGGGGATCAAGTCTTGTTATTTTTTGGGGTTTTGTTTGTCGGGGGAATGTTAATCTTTCTGTTAAATCCTTATGTGTTTGCTCCCAGGTAAGTATGGTCATACTTTAGGTGATCTCTTTTTTAAAAGAGATCAAAGGGGGAATGTTGACATAGAATTTTAAGTTAGCACAATACTGCACAAGATAGCTTTGACACATATAAAATATAACATAGAAAGTTAAATTACACTCTAGGTTCATATAAATTTAGATGAAACTAAAAACAACGGCTCAATCTCTGAACGCAGATAAATTCTTAAAAGGAGGATCAGACAGAAGAAACAGAAAACATAGGCCTAGACTCCTTGGATCTCTTGAGATAAGGAGCCTATATGCCAGGCAATTAACAAATTCCTGAGCATGGTTCAAAAGTTCACTAGGATCTTAAAACTTTTTATAAATAATTTTCTATATTAGAATTAACTATATTTCTTTAAGCATGTTTTTAAATAGTTACTTATTAGATCCAAACTTATAGTCATTATTTAGCATTACATTGTGTGCAAGCTTGGTTAAAAATACAAACTACTTTCTTGTGGAAACATTTTGAGGCAGAGATAGCGCTGCAGCTGCAATCATATATCAAACTGGACAGCGGCTGATACGAGAAGGGTTTGCCGTATATCTGCTTTTGGGGCTCTTTAGCAGGAGGTAATAAAATTAACATTGAGACAGCCCACACAAAGGAAAAGAACACACCTCCTAATGCATATATTTAAATGATGAGATTACGCATTCTATAAAATGATTTGGTTTACAGCAGAAGTTGGAATCTCTTTGTGCTGGGTGAGAGTTTTCCCGGAGGATGCATCTTCTGTCTTTTTTACTCAGTTCTTTGTCTCTGTTCTGTAATGTCTTGGACTTTTGATATTCTAGGTGAGGTGCTTATTGTAACATTCTTCTTGCATTGATTTTCTCTGGATAAAACTCTGAATATCTGAAGTCTGACGTCGTATGATTGCTCTTTTCTCTCTGCACACTTACACAGACACAGGAATTCGGGACTAAGAATTAATTAACGAGCTAAGATCAAGTTCTTCATCTTTTTAATTCTTAACAGTATTAATCACAGGAAGTGCTGCAACTAAATATTACAACCCCAATGGATCGGTAAAAAGATACTTAGCATTTTCTCAGAGCTTTTTTAAACGACATTTTAAACATCTTCTATACATAATAACAAACAACTCTGAATGTATGAAACTGGATGTATCAAACACACTATTCAGTTTATTGAATTAGTAAAGCGCTTTGTTAGCATTAAAAACGTTGCAGGCCTCAGGCATTGGTTAGCATCCTCCTCAGAATAACTGTTCCAAACATGACGGCTTCCAGAACCAGCAGGAAGGAATAAATTACTCACCGCACCGCGAGTTACGACTGTTTAAACGAACAGCAATGGGCTCTTTGCACCTGCCGCGCTGACGTCACAACTGTATACCCGAATGCGGCTCTTTTTTTCCACTTTCAGAAACTATGACTGCTATAAAAGACAAAGTCGTACTTAAGACACAAATAAAACAATACTATGTACTTTGTTAAGTTTTTATGAATTTCCAAGCGATCCTCAATTAAGACAGCTTGTAAATATTTTTGCTACAAGTTAAAGCTACCACTTGAAGCTAACGCCGTACACACCGCTCTAAGCACTGTCTTAATGAGCCATTCACAACAAGCATGCAAAAGTAATAAAATGAAATAACACAGAAATCTTAAGCAACACGGCCATATTTTTCTAAAAGTAATAACTCTCAATCTAGTTCAACAGTCAGCTGAACTAGAACTCCGATACCAGAGTAAACTCTGGGCTCGTTTTTCTTGTCATAATTCAAGCAAAAAGTCTGACCTGTAATCTACCCCCCCCCCCCACACACACACACATCTCCCGGCTGCGTTTATTGTCGTTAACAATAAACACACGTAATATGCTTGAAAATAAGGCACAAACAGTGTCCGTTAAAATGGCTGAGAAATCTTTAGATAATTAAATAGCAGATTTTTACAAGAAAAATGTCAGAGAATAATCACTGCTAGCACAAGCTAGCAGGCTTGTGCTAGCAGTTTAGAGAAAATAAAACTCACCTTCATATCTGTGAATGTATAACGAGGCGAACATCTTAAAACTTTTCTCCGGCTTACTTGTTTGGGCTTCGGATCGATGTACATTATTAATTGTTACCTTGGAAAAACATTTGAGCCGTATTTCCGGAACGCGGAAGCTCAGGTGCAAAGAGCGCATTAAAACTGCTCCAACTCCGGTCAAACAGAGCTTCTTGCTCAAAAGCGTGGTTCGGATTTCCAACTCCAAAGCACAAGCAAAATGTTGAGGGTATTCCAGTTCTGTGGCTCCAAAAAGCAGGCAAAATGTTCAGGAAAACAGCTGTCGCCGGCCGACAGCTTTTACGTAGCAGCTCCACGACAGTTACACTTAACTCACCAGTAAGGCAGAGATGACTGGAATTTATGCATTTACTTGCGGTATTAAATAACAGTCATTAAGAAAACGCTACATTTACTCCGTGTTTTAAGCCAACAAAAATTATGTGAGGGCTTACATATAACATTTCAGGTTAAATGTAACCGCGATCCTTTTGGAAATCTCACGGTAAACGCGCTGGGAAAGTTTTCACGGCCGTCCGCAGTCGATCTGTTTTCTCATTGATGGAGTAGCACTGCCTCCTGCTGGCGCAATATTGGTATTGCGTCAGAAGTACCAGTATTAGGCCACCAGGGGGCAATGGTACTCCATCAACCTGACCCCAGTTACTCAGCGGAGCTGTCATTTGTGTAGTGAATAAACGTTTTGCTGAATGACTATGTTTGTATTATTTCTAGCCAAAATTAATGAATGTTTGTACTCTAACCACAAAATTATTTTAAAAAATAAAACTTTAAAAATAAAATTGAGAGCCAACCGTATGGCGATGGCGTTACAGGTCACTTCGCCACGCCGCCACGCCCACCTGCTCCATCGAAGCTGGTCGGGGTTGGAATCCTCAACACACCAACATGGCTTCTGTGTCTGGGCACAGTTTCATGTTGATGAGGTCAAAGGGGTCAGATAGCGACCATTAACAGTAAAACATGAAACTTCCTGTTCTCAGGGGGCGTGGCCTAAGTGATGTCATCATTCGACCATAGGGTATTGTAGTAGACCCGATGATGATGAACAACAGTAATTTTGGTACCTGTGTGAGTTTCTGTGTAGGAGATATATTAGTTTATTTTTTTAAGGCGAGTAGGTGAACTTTGACCCCTGCTAACCCCCCTTCAGCATACTCAAAAACTCACCGTTTAGATAACTTTAGATGGGACATGCCTTATGAACAGACTGACCGAGTTTGAAGCCGATCAATCGAAATCCCTAGGAGGAGATAGATCAAATATGAAGGCTGTAAACGGCAAAAGTGGAGTAAAAACCGAACTTGAATCCAAATGGCCGACTTCCTGTGGGGTTTAGACCATGGCTCCAAGAGACTTTTTTGTATGTCCTGACAAGGTACACATGTGTACAAAGTTTCGTATTTGTAGGTTAAAGCATGGCTTGGGGCTGATCATTTAAAGTTTTCTAGGGGCGCTATAGAGAAATTAGGCTACAACCACCAAATATTCTGATGGATTCCTGTCGGGAGTGGATGAAGATCCATCCTTGTGAGTTTGCAGCAGCTGGGCCTGAAAATGTGGAATTTAGAGCCAAACGTATGGCGATGGCGTTACAGGTCACTTCGCCACGCCACCACGCCCACCTGCTCCATCAAAGCTGGTCGGGGTTGGAATCCTCAACACACCAACATGTTTTCTGTGTCTGGGCACAGTTTCATGTTGATGAGGTCAAAGGGGTCAGATAGTGATCGTTGACAGTAAAACATGACACTTCCTGTTCTCAGGGGGCGTGGCCTAAGTGATGTCATCATTCGACCATAGGGTATTGTAGTAGACCCAATGATGATCAACAACAATAATTTTGGTGCCTGTGTGAGTTTCTTTGTAGGAGATATAACAGTTTATTTTTTTACGGCGAGTAGGTGAACTTTGACCCCTGCTAACCCCCCTTCAGCATACTCAAAAACTCACCGTTTAGATAACTTTAGATGAGACATGCCTTATGAGCAGACTGACCGAGTTTGAAGCCGATCAATCAAAATCCCTAGGAGGAGATAGATCAAATATGAAGGCTGTAAACGGCAAAAATGGGCTCAAAATCCGAACTTCTATCCAAAATGGCCGACTTCCTGTGATACTTGCACTATGACATTAATTGTAAATTTTGAGCGTCCTGGGGAGCTCTACATGTGTACCAAATTTCATGTCTCTAGGATAAAGTAAGTGAATAGCAAAGGGTCCTTTGAAAATTTCAAGGTGGCGCTCTTGAGCCGTTTCTTGTGCGATTTTTGCAATGACCTTAAAATACAAAATTTTGAAACTCCCTTTATGCGTCCGCCAAGTTTGGTGAGTTTTTGAATATGATAAAGCCCTCAAAAAGCCAATTCATTTGGGTGGAAGAATAATAAGAATTAAAGCTGCAAGCAGCCTCGAACGGCCCTCGCAGCCAAGCGCCGCTCCGGCCTATTGCCACCGCGGGGTACAAGCAACCGCCGCCTCACGCCAGCCACCACAGAAGCTCTCACGCAGTTTTCAGCACCTCCGGCCGCACTGCGGAAGCTGTTGCTGAGGTTCCATCAACGCTTCCCACGTTCCAACACAGAAGTTGTTCCGCAGTTTCCACGCCCGTCCACCAGGCGGTACGCATCGATGCGTTCGGCGGCGCTCCTTGACGATGCAAAAAAATGTGGTGCAGATTCATTGGTTTAGGGAGGATATATAGCTGGCGGATTAATGTAGGACACGCAGTGGAGTCAAAATATATTTCAATGCTGTTTTGCTCTTTAGAGGTCAACAAAGGTCATACGTATCCAATTTGGCGCCAGTCGAATGATCCACATGTCATTTACAGCCGATCGTATGCACATGGCGAAGTACTGCAGTTCGTCATTTTTCATCATCTTCAGCTGTGTTTCTAAAGCACTCTATTTCATTGTTAGAGTAAAACTTACTCAGAGTGGCGAATTACTGAAATGGTTTGGAAGAAGTAAGAAACGCTACATTTACTGCATGATTTAATTCCACAAAAATTATCTGAGACATTTCTATCCTTTTAGAAATTTCATGGCAACGCTCTCACAAAGTTTTCGCGCCCATCCGCCCATGGATCTGTCATTGGTGGAGGAACACTGACACCTACTGGCGAAATACTGATATTGTTCTTCATCCTGTTTATCTGCTGTTTCATTTGTGGAGCAATACTGACCCCAAGTGGCGAATTACTGAAATGGTTTATAAACGCCAAAAATGGGGTCAAAATCTGAACTTCAGTCTAAAATGGCCGACTTCCTCTGGGGTTTAGACCATGGCTCCAAGAGACTTTTTTGTAAGTCCTGACATGATACACATGTGTACAAAGTTTCGTAATTGTAGGTTAAAGCATGGCTTGGGGCTGATCATTTAAAATTTTCTAGGGGGCGCTATAGAGAAATTAGGCCACACCCTACAAATATTGTGATGGATTCCTGTCGGGGAGTGGATGAAGATCCATCCTTGTGAGTTTGGAGCAGCTGTGCCCAAAAATGTGGAATTGAGAGCCAAACGTATGGCGATGGCGTTACAGGTCACTTCCCCACGCCGCCACACCCACCTCCTCCATCGTAGCTGGTTTGGGTTGGAATCCTCAATACACCAACATGTTTTCTGTGTCTGGCACAGTTTCATGTAGATGAGGTCAAAGGGGTCAGATAGCGACAGTTCACAGTAAAACATTACACTTCCTGTTCTCAGGAGGCGTGGCCTAAGTGATGTCATCATTCGACCATAGGGTATTGTAGGACACCCGATGATGATCAATCACAGTAACTTTGGTGCCTCTGTGAGTTTCTGTGTAGGAGATATAGCAGTTTATTTTTTTACGGCGAGTAGGTGAACTTTGACCCCTGCTAAGCCCCCTTCAGCATACTCAAAAACTCACCATTTTGATAACTTTAGATGGGACATGCCTTATGAACAGACTGACCGAGTTTGAAGGCGATCAATCGAAATCCCTAGGAGGAGTTCGATCAAATACGGAGGCTGTAAACGGCAAAAATGGGGTCAAAATCCGAAGTTCAATCCAAAATGGCCGACTTCCTGTGGGGTTTAGACCGTGGCTCCAAGAGACTTTTTTGTAAGTCCTGACATGGTACACATGTGTACAAATTTTCGTAATTGTAGGTTAAATCATGGCTTGGGGCAGATCATTTAAATTTTTCTAGGGGGCGCTATAGAGAAATTAGGCCACGCCCACCAAATATTGTGATGGATTCCTGTCGGGAAGTGGATGAAGATCCATCCTTGTGAGTTTGGAGCAGCTGGGACCGAAACTGTGGAATTGAGAGCAAAACGTATGGCGATGGCGTTACAGGTCACTTCGCCACGCCACCATACCCACCTGCTCCATCGAAGCTGGTCGGGGTTGGAATCCTCAATACACCAACATGTTTTCTGTGTCTGGGCACAGTTTCATGTTGATGAGGTCAAAGGGGTCAGATAGCGACAGTTCACAGTAAAACATTACACTTCCTGTTCTCAGGGGCGTGGCCTAAGTGATGTCATCATTCGACCATAGGGTATTGTAGGGCAGCCGATGATGATCAATCACAGTAACTTTGGTGCCTCTGTGAGTTTCTGTGTAGGAGATATAGCAGTTTATTTTTTTACGGCGAGTAGGTGAACTTTGACCCCTGCTAACCCCCCTTCAGCATACTCAAAACTCACCGTTTTGATAACTTTAGATGGGACATGCCTTGTGAACAGACTGACCGAGTTTGAAGCCGGTCAATGGAAATCCCTAGGAGGAGTTCGATCAAACATGAAGGCTGTAAACGGCAAAAATGGGCTCAAAATTGGACCTTCAATCCAAATGGCCGACTTCCTGTGGGGTTTAGACCATGGCTCCAAGAGACTTTCTATTAAGTCCTGACATGATACAAATGTGTACAAAGTTTCGTAATTGTAGGTTAAAGCATGGCTTGGGACTGATCATTTAAAATTTCTAGGGGGCGCTATAAAGAAATTAGGCCACGCCCACCAAATATTGTGATGGATTCCTGTCGGGGAGTGGATGAAGATCCATCCTTGTGAGTTTGGAGCAGCTGGGCCTGAAAATGTGGAATTGAGAGCCAAACATATGGCGATGGCGTTACAGGTCACTTCGCCACGCCGCCACGCCCACCTGCTCCATCAAAGCTGGTCGGGGTTGGAATCCTCAATACACCAACATGTCTTCTGTGTCTTGGCACAGTTCATGTTGATGAGGTCAAAGGGGTCAGATAGCGACCGTTCACAGTAAAACATTACACTTCCTGTTCTCAGGGGGCGTGGCCTAAGTGATGTCATCATTCGACCATTAAGTATTGTAGGACACCCGATGATGATAAATCACAGAAACTTTGGTGCCTCTGTGAATTTCTGTGTAGGAGATATAGCAGTTTATGTTTTTATGGCGAGTAGGTGAACTTTGACTCCTGCTAACCCCCCTTCAGCATACTCAAAAACTCACCGTTTAGATAACTTTAGATGGGACATGCCTTATGAACAGACTGACTGAGTTTGAAGCCGATCAATCGAAATCCCTAGGAGGAGTTCGATCAAATACGAAGGCTGTAAACGGCAAAAATGGCCTCAAAATTGGACCTTCAATCCAAAATGGCCGACTTCCTGTGATACTTGCACTATGACATTAATTGTAAATTTTGAGCATCTTGGGGAGCTCTACAAGTGTACAAATTTCATGTCTCTAGGATAAGTAAGTGAATAGCAAAGGGTCCTTTGAAAATTTGTAGGTGGCGCTATTGAGCCATTTCTTATGGATTTTTGCGATGACCTTAAAATACAAAATTTTGAAACTCCCTTTACGCCTCCGCCAAGTTTGGTGAGTTTTTGAATATGATAAAGCCCCAAAAAGGCCCCTCTTTAGGGGGGCAGAATAATAATAAGAAACAGTAGGAAAACAATAGGCCTTCGCAGCGCTTAGCTGCTCGGGCCTAATAAGAAACAGTAGGAAAACAATAGGCCTTCGCAGCGCTTAGCTGCTCGGGCCTAATAATAATAATAATAATAATAATAAACAGTAGGAAAACAATAGGCCTTCGCAGCGCTTAGCTGCTCGGGCCTAATAATTAAAGCTGCAAGCAGCCTCGAACGGCCCTCGCAGCCAAGCGCCGCTCCGGCCTATTGCCACCGCGGGGTACAGCAACCGCCGCCTCACGCCAGCCACCACAGAAGTTCTCACGCAGTTTTTTCAGCTCCTCCGCCCGCACCGCGGAAGCTGTTGCTCAGATTCCATCAACGCTGGCCAGTGCTAACACAGAAGTTGTTACGCAGTTTCCGCGCCGTCCACCAGGCGGTACGCACTGATGCGTTCGGAGGCGCTCCTTGACGATGCAAAAAATGTGGTGCAGATTCATTGGTTTAGCGAGGAAATATAGCTGGCGGATTAATGTAGGACGCGCAGTGGAGTCAAAATATATTTCAATGCTGTTGTTCTCTTTAGAGGTCAACAAAGGTCATACGTATCCAATTTGGCGTCAGTCGGATGATCCACGTGTCATTTACAGCAGATCATATGCACATGGCGAAGTACTACAGTTCGTCATTTTTCATCATTTTCAGCTGTGTTTCTAAAGCACTCTATTTCATTGTTGGAGTAATACTTACTCAGAGTGGCGAATTACTGAAATGGTTTGTAAGAAGTAAGAAAACGCTACATTTACTTCATGATTTAATTCAACAAAAATTATCTGAGACATTTATATCCTTTTAGAAATCTCACGGCAACGCTCTCACAAAGTTTCACGCCCATCCGCCCGTGGATCTGTTTGTCATTGGCGGAGGAACACTCACACCTACTGGCGAAATACTGATATTGTTCTTCATCCTGTTTATCTGCTGTTTCATTTGTGGAGCAATACTGACCCCAAGTGGCGAATTACTGAAATGGTTTATAAACGCCAAAAATGGGATCAAAATCTGAACTTCAATCTAAAATGGCTGACTTCCTCTGGGGTTTAGACCATGGCTCCAAGAGACTTTCTTTTAAGTCCTGACATGGTACACACGTGTACAAAGTTTCGTAATTGTAGGTTAAAGCATGGCTTGGGGCTGATCATTTAAAATTTTCTAGGGGCGCTATAGAGAAATTAGGCCACACCCTACAAATATTGTGATGGATTCCTGTCGGGGAGTGGATGAAGATCCATCCTTGTGAGTTTGGAGCAGCTGTGCCCAAAAATGTGGAATTGAGAGCCAAACGTATGGCAATGGCGTTACAGGTCACTTCGCCACGCCGCCACGCACCTGCTCCATCGAAGCTGGTCGGGGTTGGAATCCTCACACCAACATGTCTTCTGTGTCTGGGCACAGTTTCATGTTGATGTGGTCAAAGGGGTCAGATAGCGACCGTTCAAAGTAAAACATGACACTTCCTTTTCTCAGGGGGCGTGGCCTAAGTGATGTCATCATTCGACCATAGGATATTGTAGGACACCATGATGATCATCACAGAAACTTTGGTGCTCTGTGAGTTTCTATGTAGGAGATATAGCAGTTTATTTTTTTACGGCGAGTAGGTGAACTTTGACCCTGCTAACCCCCCTTCAGCATACTCAAAAACTCACCGTTTAGATAACTTTAGATGGGACATGCCTTATGAGCAGACTGACCGAGTTTGAAGCCGATCAATCGAAATCTAGGAGGAGTTCGATCAAATAGAAGGCTGTAAACGGCAAAAATGGGGTCAAAATCTGAACTTCAATCCAAAATGCCGACTTCCTGTGGGTTTAGACATGGCTCCAAGAGACTTTCTTTTAAGTCCTGACATGATACAAATGTGTACAAAGTTTCGTAATTGTAGGTTAAAGCATGGCTTGGGGCTGATCATTTAAAATTTTCTAGGGGGCGCTATAGAAAAATTAGGCCACGCCCACCAAATATTGTGATGGATTCCTGTCGGAGTGGATGAAGACCATCCTTGTGAGTTTGGAGCAGCTGGGCCTGAAAATGTGGAATTGAGAGCCAAACGTATGGTGATGGCGTTACAGGTCACTTCGCCACGCCGCACGCCCACCTGCTCCATCAAGCTGGTCGGGGTTGGAATCCTCAATACACCAACATGTCTTCTGTGTCTGGCACAGTTTCATGTTGATGAGGTCAAAGGGGTCAGATAGCGACCGTTCTCAGTAAAACATTACACTTCCTGTTCTCAGGTGCGTGGCTAAGTGATGTCATCATTCGACCATTAGGTATTGTAGGGCACCCATGATGATAAATCACAGAACTTTGGTGCCTCTGTGAATTTCTGTGTAGGAGATATAGCAGTTTATTTTTTATGGCGAGTAGGTGAACTTTGACCCCTGCTAACCCCCCTTCAGCATACTCAAAACTCACCGTTTTGATAACTTTAGATGGGACATGCCTTCTGACAGACTGACCGAATTTGAAGCCGATCAATCGAAATCCCTAGGAGGAGTTCGAACAAATACGAAGGCTGTAAACGGCAAAAATGGCCTCAAAATTGGACCTTCAATCCAAAATGGCCGACTTCCTGTGATACTTGCACTATGACATTAATTGTAAATTTTGAGCATCTGGGGAGCTCTACAAGTGTACCAAATTTCATGTCTCTAGGATAAAGTAAGTGAATAGCAAAGGGTCCTTTGAAAATTTGGTGGCGCTATTGAGCCATTTCTTATGGGATTTTTGCGATGACCTTAAAATACAAAATTTTGAAACCCCTTTACGCGTCCGCCAAGTTTGGTGAGTTTTGAATATGATAAAGCCCCCAAAAGGCCCCTCTTTAGGGGGGCAGAATAATAATAAGAAACAGTAGGAAAACAATAGGCCTTCGCAGCGCTTAGCTGCTCGGGCCTAATAATAATAAGAAACAATAGGAAAACAATAGGCCTTCGCAGCGCTTAGCTGCTCGGGCCTAATAATTCCCATCTGAGAATGTTATAATTATTTCAACAACTTTATGGTCCGTAAGGGGAGAAGGTAAAATATTAATCTATGCTAGATTGTTGAGATAAGGATTTATTACTGCAGATAAATAAACAATCTTGTGGATGTTCAGTTCTCCAAATGTCAATTAGATTCAATTTTTCCATAAAAGCTTGAATAGTTTGGCTTGAGGCATTTGGTCGACCAGGAGGCCATTTGTCAAGGTTACCATCCAGGACAGTGTTGGAATCACCTCCCATGAGAATTATAGCATTTGGCCATTTTTTTAACTGCTAAGTCCACATCATATGCACTTTGGAAAAGTGAATTACCCTCAGTCCACTGCTGCAGGTGACATTTTGAGTTAATAGGTGGAATATGGCAATGCTTAGTTTTTTTTTATTTCGTCTTTATATAAAATTCAGAGAACATTGTATGACAAATCATTTTTGAGATGGAGGCCATAGGCTGTTTCATCACCTCTGTTACGCACTTTGAATGTTGGGCTTGTTCAATTGATATGATGGCACCTGTCAATCAATTCAGTGGGTTTGTAGCAATTTGTCTCGAAGTCAACAACAACCATCCCTTACCTGGAGGACAACGTGTTTGGGTCTACCATGTGCTGCGGTCATAGACATTTGGTGGAAAATAATCAGAAAAAAATGTTAAGTTGTCAGTGGGGAACGTGCAGAAGCAGCTTGACAGAGGCTCTAGACAGCGGAATGAACTTTATTCCATTTTCAAAAGTGAAAAGACGGATCAATGCCTGCAGCCGACCTGAGAACAGCTGAATACAGAGATCGACGGTATAAAAACAGCATGTTTGTATGAAGGTTTTTCATTATTACATCGTTGGTGTGAAGCACCAGCAGCGGGTTGAACATCATCCAACCAGGGGATCCAGTTCAGTTCTCCAAACCACACACACAAAACAGCTAATAAACTGGCAAACCGCCAGAACCAGATGAAGAAATAAAAAACAGATTCACACAATTATTTTTTGACCAGAGCAACAATGATCTCCACTGGGCAAAGTGTGGGTGAGCATTTGGTCAGATGTCGATTTTTTTTTTAATCCCAACGCCATTATAAAGAAGACATCGTCATAGATCTATAATGGTGACAAATACAGAACTCTCACTTAATTTTTAGGCAGAATTAGTTCGACCCCCAGATCAGATGTCCCGGACCCTGATCTGGAGTTGCCACATGTGAGTTTTATGCAATCTGGAGCCTCATGCAGTAGATCCAGATCTATCTGGACCTCTGTCTGCATATAAACACAGAGAGATCTCGGTCACGGATCTTCAGAGTTGTGTGCAGTTTGTGTAAATGTCTGACGGGATCAGCGGACGGACAGGGCCGTAAATGGGGTGGGGTGCAATGCCCCCGTGGCCCCCCTTGTTCCGGCGCCGATGTGACAAAGCACACATTAGTAATAAGAGTTTGACATAAACTGAGCAGAAAAAAGAAGAAACAAAGAATAATCACTCTAATTGTGAAGAAAATTAAAGAAGCTCTTGACATATTGGTGTAAAGATTGGACTTTTGTGATGTTGCGATGTTTAAGTGCTCTCTTAAATAAAATTACTTAACTTAAAAATGTGAGTAATTTTTAGAAAACAGTATTTGTGAATAAAAACTTAGCCACAGGATTTAATCACTAAAATCATAATTTAAGTCTTCATTCTCTGTTAGACCAAATTGTCTTCTATTAAAACTTAAAGATGTGTGACAGCTGTCCTTGCTGTCACAGAATAAGGCTAATTGTTTTCTGTTTTTCTTTAATATTACTTTATATATTTGTTTGAATGGTTTAGATTTTTATTTTTGTTTTCATTAATTTGACCAATTTAGTTAACTATGTGTAGTGCACCCATTTAGTTAACTTTATTTGTCAGTTCTTTATCATTTTTGTTAAATGCACTAAATTTATTTTGTTTGAGTTACCAGTTTCTCCTGGAGCTACAGATGGAATTAAGGTGATTTCCAGCTGATGCCCACTGGTGGTCAACTTCCCAGTGGGCCATTCCATCTGCTCGCCGGGGGAGGGGGAAATTTGGTTTTTTAGTTTAGTTTCATTATTTCTTTAAGGTTTGAAAGTTAGTTCAGTTCTAATATTTATTTAATTTAAAAATTTAGTAATGTTTCTCTGTATTTGTTTTTTATGTGTGTGTGTGTTTAATTATCTCTTTTGTTTAGTAATGGTTTGATCAGCCACTATTTAAGTTCTCTTCATGTCTTGTTAGTTAGGTCAGTTTTTTGTTTGAGTTCTTTGTGTTACTACCTGAGTTGTAGTTTGTTATGTTGACCTCAGTTTTGGGCCTGATTTATCATTTTGAAATTATTTTTGGATTTTTTGTAATAAATTAATATTTCTTATGAACTTTACTCAATATCTCTCTGGCTGGTTTGTGGGAAATCCTCACAAGATGGAACACATTTCTTATACAATATCCACTTTTGAAAATCTTTCTAAAAACTTTGGTGAAGTTGCAATTGAAAAAATATGTATTGTTTCACAATCTCAGTCACAAGGCACACAAGAATTGATATTTAGTTTGAATTTCTTTTGCAAAAAAATTTCATGATCACATGAAATTTTTCTCTGTGTTGAACAATTTATAACAAAACACATCTTATAGCTTTGGAAAGCAAAAATACCTATTCTATATCACTTTTTGTTGTTGCTGTAGTTGTACATTTTAGCAGCACAAAGGTCTATAGACAGTGATCATTTTGGATGTTGAAGTTAAGAAACAGGGGTATACTGTCCCAATTCTCACATTTTTGGACGCTTATACCCTGTGCACTCGAACCCTTATGTGTACTTCGACTGAGTCCACTTTTCATGGAAGGGCATAGGGTGCAGCCTGAGTATTGGGACCGGACTGCTCTAAAGCAACTTGGTGTGAGTTCACTCACTCAGAAGAGAAAAGGTGTCTCCTGTGTATGGGGGGAGTTTTCTGCCACTAAGTTATTTTTAAGAACCCAGCAGTACAATGACTGTCGAAATAGCCAGCCTTATTTTCATGGCAAAAATTGCTCTGTTGCTGGATTTTTTTGTTTGTTTTTTTGATACCATGGGAATATTCCAAAACTCGCAGGATTACAAAAACTGTGAAACTGAAGTTTTGCTTAAAATACAACTAAACAAAATTGTTTGCTGTATTTTGTAAAAAAAATAAAAATAAAAATATGAATAACTTCTTCATTAATTAATCATTTGGGGATGACTGATGATGGTTAGAGAGCCAGTAGCCAATAATTCATTGTGAGGTAGAATCCTAACCCTTTCATGCATCGTGGTCACTGCAGTGGTCGGCCATCCGAAAGCCATTTTCTTGTGGGTTTTTATGTTATAAATGCACACAGACCACTGTAGTGGACACTAGTGCATCATAAAATACACCATTACACTACGGGCCATGAGCTGCAAATGCAAGAAATTATTTTTGTTAAATCCAATATGGGCAACAGACAAAAAGTATGTCAACATGTCCTTCCTTCTACTGTAGGTGACTCTTGCAGGAAAAAAAATATTGTCACATCAGATAACCCCTAAAGAACAATACTACTGATTCAGTTTTCAAATAACAACTTTGTATTTGGAGAAAATTACAATTGATCACCTTAACGACGTGCACTCATGTTGTTCGCTTTACGTCAGTAGTCTTTGTTTTACGACGTCCCGCCATTTTGTATTTTTGGAGAATCCTTGCAAGTTTCCTGTTCACATCCAGCTACTGGGCTCGCGCTATATTCACTGTTGTGGGAACTCTGAACGGTTCTGTTAGGATCATTTTGTTGTTGCTTTGGGAAACTACTTTGGTCCGGGAGATCAATTTACACCGGAGATTTTGCTTTGAAGTCCATGGTGTGAAATTTGTCGAACAGTGGAGGAGAGAAGGTTGGACAAATATATGAGGCTTGTGGTAGCATTGTTAGCTTAGCGGCTATGATGAAGGTAGCATTACAATATAAGGCTTAAATGCGACCTAGCTGCGATAGTGTGTTACGAATATTGGATGTTACGTGTAGTTTCGACCTTAGCTGTAGTTTTGATGCAGGGTTCACCGCTGTTGACCTTTAGTCTAGACATATAATAATATATTAATGATAAGGAAGTCGGGGACAACAATGAGCCTATCACGCTAACAATGTAGCAAGCCTTTAGCCTGTTGATCTGCCACATGTCAGACACTTGTGTAATCAAACTACTTGATGTTTCTTTTTTATGTGGAAGATGACGCAGTTCCTCCCACCGAACCTGCTGGCCCTGTTTGCGCCTCGGGACCCCATACCTTTCTTACCTCAGCTGGAAAAACTACCCCATGAGAAGCACCACAACCAGCCCTACTGTGGTATCGCTCCCTTTATTAGGCACTTCGAGGTGATTATTGGTTTTCTGTTTTGTGTGTTGCTCTGGTATAACGTCCAATTTTCTAACTGAAATTGTTGTCTTTGGGTCAGGATCCAAGAGATGCCCCTCCACCGACCAGAGCAGAGACTCGTGAAGAGCGTCTGGAGAGAAAGGTTAGAATTGCTTGGTTAACAGTTTTCCAGTACTTGAAATAGTGACTGATCCATTGATCTGTGGACATGTTGTGTAACTCTTTATGTAGTTCTAAAAAAAAAGAATCCTCAATAGTCTTGGAAGATGTACAGCGGACTAACAATGAGATTTTGTATGAACAGTGGAACCAGAAGTTTACATGCATTATATTACCAAAAGTATTTGCTCACCCATCCAAATTTCAGTCACTTGCATGGCCACCGGTGCATAATATCAAACACCTAGACATCCACGCTGTTTGCAAAAACATTTATGAAAGAATGGGTTGCTTTGAAGAGCTCAGTGAATTTCAACATGCATCTGTGATAGGTTCAATATCCCACAGTCAGCTGTTTTATAAGAAAATGGAAGTAAAAGTGTTTGGGAATGACAGCAACTCAGCCACAAAGTGATAGGCCATGTAAACTGACGGAGTGGGGTCAGCGGATGCGTAAGCGCATAGTGCGAAGAGGTCACCAACTTTCTGCAGAGTCAATCACTACACGTCTCCAGACTTTATGTGGCCTTCATATTAGCTCTAGAACAGTGCTCAGAGTAGAGATGGGCAGTTGAGGCCTCATTGGGTGTATGGCACATTTTCCAAACTGTCCACACTGTAGTGAAACTGTTACTGTGTCACTTGCAGTGACATCGGCTGGATTTAAAAAGTCATTGGCAAATTCAATAAAGACTGAAAACAGAATGTTCATTCAAATGCTTTTATTCAGAAACATCAGCTTTAGTAATAGCTTTGGGCCGAGGCGATTGCACAATTTACAAACTATTCCTCTTGATTTTGTGAACCCCTGTACATTGCACTGATGATGAGAAATTTAATTGTAAGTTTGTATGAGTTTTTGCATTTCCAGTGGAATGCAAAAACCTCCGCTGGAAATGCAAAATACTGTAATGGATCCTGTGATCTCGGTGTGTTCGTCTCGAAAATGCATTTTTGTACCACGATAATACCATCAGTGGTGACATTTAAATTGGCCCGTCTCTTCGACTTCCATGTTCAGCTGCTGCAACAGGTTGTCATGAGAGAAAAAATAATCTGTTACTAATTAATTGGAATTAAACAGAGCGATTTGCAAGAACATTAAAATAGAAATAAGCACAATTAACAATCATGACAAACCTGAACTGGGAACAGAGGGTTGAGTTGAAGCTGCAGTTCAATCACCTGCTTCTTGGGTTTATTAACCGGTTCATCCCCCTCATGCTGGGCATGGTAATGCCTCAGCATTGTGGGAGTGCTCAGTAAGACAACACCTGTGAGCAAAGGCTCACCTGTAAATACAAGCTAATCCATGTAAACTAATTCAAATATCCCATGGAAAGGAATTTGAATAAGCTGAAAGAAAAATGATCAGAATGATCATTTTATTCTCCTTGATGAGATTAAAATGATCTCACATGGGAGAAAACTTTGTCTTTCTTGGTGGATCCACACAAGTAATACCAGCCAAAAATCAACGCAAAGTATCTCTATTCAACAGTTTCTTCCACATAAATACAATTTGGCGCGTTCACAACCAAACGACAAAGGAATTGTATCAGTCACGTGATTTTCCTTGAAGCTATATGTGTGCTGGCGCTCGGCACATGTACTGAGGTTTCTGTATGATCTGGCGTGAGTTTCGTTTTGTTTGTGTAATGGGTTTCCATGGTCGAGCAGCTGCATCCAAACTGTGCATTACCAAGTGCGATGTAAAGAGGCACGATCTGACAATCTGATGGATGAGTCTGGGTTTGGTAGTTGCCAGAAGAACGGTATTTGTCTGACTGCATTCTGCTAAGTGTAAAGTTTGGTGGAGGGGCGGGGGATTGGGGTGTGGTGTTGTTTTTTAGGAGCTGGACTTTGCCTCTAGGTTCCAGTGAAAGGAACTCTGATTTAGGGCTGATCAATATGAAGAAAAGCTAATATCCTGGTATATTTTTGGTGTATCACTATATTTCGCAAAATATTTTTCGAATGAGCTCCAATACTATTTTCAACTATAAATCCATTTGCATCATGATGTCACCCATGCAAGTTATGGTACATGCAACGAGTCTCCGTGTACCGTAAAGAGATCGAGAAAAAAGAATGAGTGGTTCTAAATTGTTTTTATTTTCCTTGTTGTAAAGCACTAAATGAATCATACCTACATTTCAAGGTTTCGCTTTAATGGAATAGTTCTACCACAGCAGCGCGGCTTTAATAGCATGTAAAGCTAATAATATCTTTATTAGGTGGTGAAATCAATTTGTGGCAATCTTTTGAAGCGATAGTTTTATAACATGTTTCACAAATTACTTCATTTTGTTCGACATCCTATATATAAAATCTGAACTACTGCTAAATTATTGATCCAGCAGTGTTTCTCTTCGTAATTAGACTAGTTCATCTGATTCCTCTTCAGTTGCCTTCTCATTTGAACCGCTTGCCTCAAACTCTCGCTGTCACCATGTTGTTTTTCTCCAGCGTGACTTATAGAACATTTTTAGGTTGGGAGGGGGGACAAACTAGTGATGCATTTTCTGGGTGAAAATGCATCACTATGGATAAACCATACGCGCAGTGAATTTGATGGTGAAAGTTTATTATTTGAACAACAATTTATACTCAATAGTTGTGATGCCGCCATTTTAACCATCATAAATTAAAAAACTCACGATACATCAAGTATACTTGATGCATACTCTGAATGTTTCAGCACACCAACACATTTTGGACAACTCCATGCTCCCAACTTGAAGCTGGCCTCTTCCTCTTCCAGCATGATTGTGCACCAGAGCACAGAGCAAGGTCCATAAAGACATGGATGAGCTTGACTGGCCTGGACAGAGTTCTGAACGCAACCCAATAGAACACCTTTGGGATAAATTGATTGAGAGCCAGGCCTTCTGTCTTCTTGTCCAACATTAAGAAACACTCCTCTGAGAATTTAAATCAATGATATTTATTATTATATGTGTCACACCTGCTGTGTCTAACCTTTGAGTGAGGCTTAATTTAATGCTTCATATTTAAATGGTTGAATATTAATTTATACAGTGATGTGAAAAAGTTTGGGCACCCCTATTAATCTTAATTGTTTTTATTTCTAAATCTTTGGGTGTTTGCAACAGCTATTTCAGTTTGATATATCCAATAAGTGATGGGCACAGTAATATTTCAGTATTGAAATGAGGTTTATTGGACTAACAAAAATATGCAATATGCATTAAAACAAAATTTGACAGGTGCAAAAATTTGGGTACTCTAATCATTTTATTAATTTTGAATACCCTTAACTATTTTTCACTGACTTACTGAAACACAAAATTGGTTTAGTAACTTCATTAAGCTTTGAACGTCATTGCCAGGTAATGTGATTGTGTGTAAGTAGATACGTACATACAGTATGTACATACATCCAGTTCCCCTTACTTGGAGAACCAGTCTAGGTAAGGGACTGTTCACATCTGAACAAATTGCGACTGCAGTTAGTCTTTTGCTGACAATAGAGCTTTGGAGCTGACGTCACTGCGTGTGACATTTTCGTCGCTCGGCGCCATGTTGTTTGGCCACAGACCAAAACAAACTTTTTCCGGTGTTTTTATCGCGTTGCTGCTGTATCCTCCTCTTCCATAATGCTGAAAAGCTGTTTGAATGAAAGAGGGTTATATCACCAAAAGCTTCTGCCAGAACCCAAAAAGCGCTACATGGAAAAAATAGCTACAATTGGACATATTGACCCGTTTGAAATAACGGAGCAGAGACCCTGAACATTTGCCTCATCTGACACTCCCAGATAACTTTTCATACCTGGTCTGTGGTGTCGGTGTTTACACGGCGAATCAATTCAAGAATTATAAGTCAATGGAGGCTCATGTCCAGTTTACGAATGGCTGGGAACATGATTTGGACATTTTTACCCCCCAGATTGCGACTACGTTGGGGTTGGAACAAAGGTAAGAGCTCAGCTCCTGGAAGCTCCAATCAGAACTTCAGCTTTGTAACTGATAACCTCTTTGAAATTACAATGTCAGGTTATTCTTCTATAATAATTGATAATTGGAATAATTGACAGTTCAACTACCTGCAGATTCACACGTATACATTTTAAAAATGTTTCTGTCTTTTCATTCACCATTTTAATTGTGTTTGCAGGTTATGCACTCAGACTCTACGCCTCTGTTCACACCGTGGGTCATGCTAAGCAACACTGGCACTGTTCAGTGGCACATTGTACCAGTTACACTAATATTTGCACTTATTTTTGTATAGTGATTTTTCTATAAAATGCATTACCTCAGATGGTCGCCACATTTGTTACCTGTAATGTTCATTGACATAAAATTCTAGGACAGGATCTATTTTATTACATGTTCACTGACCTGAAATATGTTAAATCCAACAAGTATTTATTTGAAATGTGATTTATTTCATAACATTATGAAATAATTTATTATTCACTCTGAAATGTTTTAATTACACATCAAAAGTTTAAAGATGGACTCTTTTGCTTGTTACATAAAATGTATCGCAAACTGTCAGATTTTATAAGTGTTTACTTTAATCACATAAAATGTTTATTTAAAAATGTAATCTATTTCATTACATGTATATTTAATACATGAAATATTGTAATTAAATTTTTACTTAAAATGTAATCCATTTTACCTGCTTACATGCATCTTCAAGTGCTTGAATCAAATGTTTTATGTTTACCACATTAATTAATTAAATGAGAGAAAACAGCCACTTCCATGTTATAAAATTCTACACATATTTCGATACAAAATCATGAATGGAACAAATGCAATTTTCATTTTTACTATCAACATTTTACATAAAACAGTACTGACTACAAATATTTCAAAAGAATGAGTGCAGAAAATGTCTTCAATCTACATTTTAATCATCAGTGCTGCATTGCAGTTTCATATTAACTTGTGCAGGTTTCATTTGCATTAGGTTTCACAACCACACTAGAACACATGCTCACTAAGCTGCAGCACACACACACAATCTTGTCAAGACGCGTCACCTCTTCACTCTCCAATTTAAGAAGCAACTTAACTGCTACACTTCTGTGTAACATTTTGTATTTATTCCTCATACAACTGATCACTCTTTCCACATAAATTCCGAGGTGAGCTAAAGCTCACATGTCTTAAACATCTTTAGCATCCAGTTGACCTCTACCTTTAGTGAATGACGGCATTTCAACCTCAGCACACATCATCCCTACACCGTCTTTATTATCAAAGCCTCTGTCCACAAACACAACGTCCCCAGGTAATAAACTGGAGAGAAGGCCACAGTTTTCTGTAATATGCTTGTCCGATGCACGTCCGCCCCATCCCTTAGAAATAAAAGAAACAAACCCATGAGGTGATACCAATAAGGTATTTCATAGTACCGGGAGAAGCATTGTGCTCATGCTTTTAAATTTGAGGGTCTTTCTGTGCCTAAATCAAAACAGCAAAGGCAATAGACAGAGTTTTATGGACACATTAAAAATATGGCAAAGATGCTGAACAGGTAGATCAAGTCTTAGATGCATCAATGTGAGTAAAACCATCTTCTGGTGTTTCTGTAACTTGCTCCCTCACTTGTTGATCCTCCATGGTTTTGCTGTATTGGCTCTTTAATTGACGCATGTGGGTCTGATGTTGTGGCGTTTACCTCGCAGTGACCCACATTAAGCACTGGAACCCAGTCTGGATTTAACTCATCCATTTCATAGGGTGGTTTGCCTTGAAGAGGACATATCAGTATTAATACTGTAAATTTGATAACACTAGTACAAAAGTTTACTACACAATAATGGAATAACTTTGATGTCCACTGACAAAACTCGTACTATGCAGCATAAAAATATAAGCCCGACTTAAACAAGGTTGACCCACATAAACATAACTGAACATGAGTAACTCGGACAAATCATAGCAAAACATGATGACACAAAATCAACAATGCGAATTTAGACACACGCCATGTCTGGAGCAAACTAGTGGATAACTTGAGATGTTGGAGAAGGTGATATTAGGATGTCTCACCGCTGATACCAGGACATTTGTCTCCTTTTCGTTAGCTCCGATAGCTTAGCTCTGTTAGCATTGTTTACAAGCAGGAAACCTGTGACACAAAAGTCTGTTTTCTATCTTTTTACCGTTTCGGTCGTGTGATCAGATATCACATCCAATAACGAAGCAAGTTTGTACCATCACTAAATTAACTTAAAATATTCAAAAACTCAAAATATCTGTGAGACAGTCGGTTATGTTCTGTTCTCTGTTGTGTTTGTGGCCAAACAACGTGACGCTCAGAACCCTTCTGCCGAGAGCAGTGACGTCACACTCCGAAGCTCTATTCCACTTATAAGCTGTTGCGTTGGTGTGATGCTTGGAAAATAAGTCAGTTGCACCTCTCTATGTCAATGTACAGCAAATTGATATTGCTGAATAGAAACTAAATCTGCTGTCTGAAACCAGCTGTTCTGTCTAAACCTGGGGTCCCCAAAGTTGGTCCTTGAGGGCTGGCATCCTGCATGTTTTAGTTCTCTCCTTGGTGGTAGTGACAAGCTTTTCAGAATGTCAATGTTCTTCTTAGGCCCCTAACAGCCATCATTTGATGTTAAATCAGGGAGAGAACTAAAACATGCAGGATGCCGGCCCTCGAGTCCCGACTTTGGGGACCCGTAGGCTAAACAAATGTTGGTGAATGTTTTTCATTTATTGGTTGTTTTGTTTGGTTTACAGAGACGAGAGAAAATTGAGAGACGCCAGACTGTTTTGGAAACAGAACTTAAGCTTTGTAAGTTTGCACTAATATAAAACTTCTTTACATTGTTGGTTTAGACTAAACTTGCTTTTATCTTTTTTACCGCAGGGGACCCTCATAATGACCCAAATGCTCAAGGAGATGCTTTCAAGACCTTGTTTGTTGCACGAATTGTTAGTATGGTTGCATCAAGGTTTATTGCAGTCCTTACAATGCGCTGCATTAGTCTAATCATTTTTAATATTTAAAATAAAATGTAGATTTTTTTTTTATGCAGAACTATGATACTACAGAGTCCAAGCTTCGACGTGAATTTGAGGTCTATGGCCCCATCAAAAGGGTAGGTCAGCCTGTTCATTTGTTGGCCTTTGCAACAAGATAGCAAACACAAATATCATGGCAGAGAGAAACAACTATTACGATTTCACAAGTTCAGAGGAAGAGGAAATAATTGATGGGAGAGAAAATGTCTTTAATTTTCACACTATGTAAAAAAGAAGGGACGGTGTTGGTAAGCCATAGGGGAAGTTTGGAACTGACTGAAAACTGGTCTTCTGACTACCTATGCTAACAATCCTTCTTACCCTTGACAAATACTGAGAAAATCAGCTCATGGAAGTTTGTTTTCCACATAAACACACCCATAAATTTCAGACCAATCACACCAATTGTGATAGATGAAGGCCCGAAAAGTACAACAGGGGTTTTTGATGAAAAGGGGCTGATGAGATGAGGCCAAAGGCAAAATGAGGGAATTTTTCCCATGCAGCTGCAAGAAGAACTGATTTTGGCAGTTATTCTTGATCTGCAGAGCCCTTTTGTCAGCAGAAGTTCATTATGTTTTCAAATTATACATTTTCTCTTATTTCTTGTTCCAGATTTATATTGTCTACAACAAGAGGACGGGAAAGCCTCGTGGCTACGCTTTTATTGAGTACGAGCATGAACGAGACATGCACTGTGAGTACCAAACGCTGTCTGTGTAAGCTCACCCTGTCATACAGCCTATTCTTTGATATACACGGGGGCGTTTACTTGAGTAGTCTTCTTTTTTCTTTTTCTTTTTGCTGCTATCCTTTATGTTGCAGCACAACACTGGCCATTATACACTGGCCAGTGATGGCCAGCTAAGTTCCTTGACGCATTGCTTACAGATGAAGAGATTGCATGAAATCCCAATACTTGCTTGGTTTGTGTGTGTGTGTGTGTGTGTGGGCTTGTTAGATGCTTGTCACTTTTTGACTAAAAACTGGATTTAGATTAGAAGCAGTTCATTCAGATCACTAAGGGACAAGACCGAATAAAATGTATTTTATCTGTGAACCTGAACATGTTTGCTTGTCAAAGGGTACATTGTCTTTTAACTGTGAGGTGTTGTAGTTCTGTGGAACAGCTGCTCTCCTGGTTTGGACGGGAATGGTAAGCACAAGGTCAAACTGGACACCAAACTTTGACGGAAACATTTTTTAAATCCCATCATCTTTTACTGTGAGGCTGTCCGTTTTTATCTTTAACTCTGGTCATGGTGAGCTTTTTTGTTTGTTGTTATTTTTTTTAAATAAAGTTTTATCACAGTAGTAGGCTATTGCTGCCCAAATATTTGAATACAATTATAAACGTATTTTCTAGGAGATATGAATACGATCTCTTCAGACAAGTGATGTCATCCAAAGGTTAAGCCATGCTCCTTTACTGGATCAATGCAGAGCCTACAGTGTAGCATATTAAAGAGATATTTTAATCCCTAGTTTGCAGTGCAACTTTGCATCCAAGCCATTACAAAAATATCAATTGCCAAAAAAAAAAAAAAAAAAAAACTGTTTTAGGTCACTCATTCTACTGGAAGTGCAATAAATGCATTCTATTTCCAAATTTAGTTTTGATTGACCAAAATGTTTTACCACCAAAGTGAGTTAGCTTACATTCAAGTTGCAGTGAGACCAAAAGTCTTGCTGACTCTTTTTTTCTTTTAGAATTGCTATATTGCTATCATGGATCTTCCATATTTGCTGGTATATTGAATTCTAAACTGTCTTGCTGTCATGATTGTGGATTCAACAATTTTTTGCAATGCTCTGTAAATTGCACTCGGGCAATGTTTGGAGATCCCAATACATTTGAGCAGAGGAACCATTTCAATTAAGCTAAATTTCTGTGTCGTTATGTGTCTGTATAAGCTACCATGAAGCCTCTGCGGGGATCTAATAAGGCGGCATATATTAGCTTTTCACCATTCTCTAGTATTTGTAGAATCAGCTCTCCTAGACCAGAGTTGCTAAACCCACAACTCTGTAGTGTTAGTTGGAAGGGAACTGACGGGGTGGGATGTGGGCCTCAACAGTATATTAACTGTGTGTTGTTCTCATTGCCACTGCAGCCGCCAATCTGTGATGGCTATTGGCCAGAGCTGGCTGGCAGATGATGATGGTTATGATACATCTACACCCTACTACCACAGCTCAGTATATGGTTGGTATAATGGGTTTGTATGATGGGTAAGATTTCTTTCCACCCTCCATCTCCTACATAGGGAAGTGGAGCAAAGTTCAATGGGTAAAGCATCTTTTTGTTGGCCCTAAAGAATTTTTTTATTCGTTTAATATAATCTGGATTTTAGGCTTTGACCATTGAATGCTCCCCTGTACGATACTCTATAAAAACGTTTCCCAATGATTTTTGCTTTTTGTTAAAGCCACTTCAGGTGTTGGAAAGCTTGTAGTTAGGAAAAATAGGCTGTGTGATTATGGGTAGGCACAGCACAACATTAGAGTAAAAAGAAGAAACATCTTTTTTTAAGCTGCCTGAGGTGATGGAATTTAATGTACAGATGCTTAAAGATTGGGCTAAAAACAGTTTTTTTGTGGGGAAGGTTATTATTGAGTGAGGCTTACTTGAACTAGATGTTATCAGCTTTTAAAAATGACATCAGAGGAAGTGTTAAAACTATATTTTGTACATTGTCAGATATGTCAAACCTTTTCACTCACTTGATTTGGAAGTGATGACTGACGATTTTGGGAATATGAGCCAAATTAATGATCTATATTGCCTATGGATAACAATGAGGATGCAGTTTTAGTAATATGAATGGTGAAGGTAGTTAGAAAAATCAGCAGTAGAACTGGTTTGCCTTGTTCTTTAAAATCATAAAATTCTGTTTTATTGTAACTGTTCTCAGAGCACTATGATCTCACTTTGAATATATTTAAAAAATAAAAGCTCTCTGCTGGAAAGTAAAGCAGATTTTGAGTTTTATCTTGTTCAACTACAGTTTAAAAAAGAAAAAATTGTCACTTTACGAAATTAAGAGATAAGTCAGCCACAAGGCTCCATGCGTCATTCATCCTTAATGGACTTATTTTATCAGGACACTTGGTGTTTATCTTGTCATCAGGTCCTGGTACTTTAGTGTGACTAACATTTTTGTTTATACTAGGAAGCAGATAAATTTGCCCTTGAGTTGGCTTTAATAAAATGTGCAGATGAGGGAAATATTTTGATAATTCAGCAACAGCCTATTCATTCATTATTTACTATGTCAGGACACATGCAGTTTCAGGCCCCAGTTCCTCCGCATATAGTTGCCAACATTTCAGTAGTCCCTTCCTGAATTACTGATGGGATTTTTTTCCACCAAAGAGGTTCCAGATCGGTAAAGGGGCCACTTTGCTTTTCCACCATCTGAAAGTCAAGTTGGAATCATGTCAGTACAAACGTCTTGTTCATTGTGTGTTTGATTCTCTGCCTGTTTTATTCTGAGGGTTTTTTTTTTTTTTTTTTTAGGAAGGATGATATTGCATATGTATCCCATTATTTCTGTAAACAGATGCTCTAATATGAAGACTTGGTTTACCAGGGGTTCTTGTGAATGCTTCACAATTCATCTGCTCCCTTATCTAAAAGCCAGAAAACTGAAATCACACAGCTTTTAGAGCAAAATATATAAAAATAACAGTCTACATAACATTATGGATTCAAGGGAGTGGCATGTTGACCTACTTAAATGACAGGCGATTTGGGGAACAAAATCCAAAAAGATTTGAGGTAGTCGGCTTTTGTTAATCTGATGCTAATCAGTTACAGACATATTTGGTACAGTTCTGTAGCTTCAGTATGCACATAAGCCACACAAACCCAGTGTTTATCTTGTACCTGTATACATGCAGTTTTTAATGTGTAGAACTAGATGTACAATGCAGTTCTTTAATGTCACTTTTAAGTGACACTAAGATAAGTTTCACTACCACTAAAATATATTTAGCAACATAAAACTTTCTCATACAGATACAGTTGAGAAAAAAAAAGATGGTCCAAACCAAAAACATTCTTTGCGTTTTTCAACAGTAATTCCTTGCTCTGCACTTAACTCAGTTGATCACCTGAAATGCCGTCAGGTTGAATGTAAACATTTCTGGTATTGGAGAAAAATCAGCTGAAAGTATATTATATTTCAGGTAATGTAACTGTACAGTGGATTGTGTATGCCGTCATTTCAGAGCTTTCAACTCTGAAATGATGGAAAGCTTTTTCATTCTCAAACATCTTGGGTCACACTCAATTTTTGAAAAAAAGTTTTTTTTTAAGTTGAGTTGGTTGTATTGTATCATCCATCCATCCACTCACCACACACACACACACACACACACGTATCTATGTGTCTGTGAATGTATGTGTGTGTGTGTGTAAGTAGTTATACACTCAAATCCATTATTAGCAAAAGCTCAACCAGATCTGCGAAAAGTGGTGATTTTCTGGCCCGACAGCAAACTGGTGCAGGTTAGCACTACTTTTTTTCACCTAGAGCTTATCTCGGTGGAAATATAAACTAGTGGTAGGTTTTGAGCTCTGGCACCACTTCAGAACTGGAACCAGTTTGGTGGAAAATGCTTCTGAGAGATTTTAAACCACATCTTAGATGTGTTCTTCAGCAATACACCCAAACACCAAATCAAGATCTCAACAGAATGAGAATAAGTTTAGGAAATATGTAACTCTGTCATAGTAGGCATCTCATTTGTACTTCCATTGCACACAGTGGTGTTAGAGACATGTATTTTAGCTATAGCGGGTTTTATTCAGAAAGGGTTTTTATTGGAGTTGTGGTAAGCCAACTCCTGATGTAAAGTTAGTCCAGTTTCTCTTTGCTTTCTTTTAGTTTTTCTTCTTTTTGTTTTGTTTTCCTCAGTTGGTCAGTGTTGTTGGTGACCATGGGGGTGTGGTAAGACCCCGCAGTCGGGTTGGTTTTGTCATCGTTTGTGGAGTGGAGTGGAGTCGAGTGGAGGGCAGGGGGCTGGGGGCAGGGGGCAGGGGGGAGGTGAGCGTAAGGACCCTAACAGAAATGTTGTCTGAGTGGTACTGTGGTGCGGAGAACCTTTGGTGTGGTTCTGTAAGCTGCCAAGTTTGGTAAGGCCCTCTGACTTATGTGCTAGGATTCTTGTTGATGTAAAGATACATGTCACAAATTTAATGTTAATAAGAAAAGATCCATTTAAAATATTTGGATTAAAAAAACATTTTTGTTTTCTTACCATAGAATTTAGTTTTGACTAACTTAAGCATATTAAGTAGCTCGTATTATGCTCTGATTTGTCAAAATGAAAGTATCTAAATGTTATTACCACATTGGATGACAAAATGTTTGCAAAATGGCAATATATTGTTAGAACTGAAATTATTGGTGAAATGCTTTTTGGTTACTATTTATCATCATGTTGTCAACTTATCCCACAGATAGTACTTGTGTTGACAGTTGCGATCATATAAACTAAGGCTTGATGGAGTTGGTTAAATGCATATGCTCAATGCGCTTCTTCTACTGAAGGGATATTTTTAAAACAGGCCCATATCTTTTCCCTGTCTGAATTATGACAGAAATATATTTTTTATAACAAGTAAATGTTGACAATAAGAAAGCTGGTCTCTGGATGTTTTAAACAAAGTTGAAAGTGTAATGTATCAATGACTCATCTGGTGGAAGGAAGTCTGCTCCCATTATCCTTCGGCTTTTACCCAGAGAGCAGCCGTCTTTGCTTCACCTGCTCCTGGTCAGTATAATAATCCACTGTATTCTGTTTCTTTTTTTCCTCCCTTGGTCACGTTGTTGCTGTTTTTTCTTCCAACCTCACCTTTGCCTTCTCTCTCTCCATTTTTCTACAGCTGCCTACAAGCATGCAGACGGAAAGAAGATTGATGGTAGAAGAGTGTTGGTGGATGTGGAAAGAGGACGCACTGTCAAAGGATGGCGTCCTCGCAGGCTAGGTCAGATACTTGTGTGTCCTAGACTTTCAGGCTTTTCTGCCTAAAATGTTAGTTGCTTTTAAGATGTGTACTGGGTGTGGGGAGGCTCATCTTAGTTAGTTGATACGTGAAAGGGCTGACGATGTGCATGTGATGTTCCTCTGTAGAGCAGAATTTTCTCTCAACTTCAGAATAGGGCTAAAATAATTTTGATTAATTGATTATTAGAATAAATCAAGTCAAATAATTTAGTAATTGAATAATTGACTGGAGATTACACTCTGAAATATTCCTTTTTCATTACCACTACTCTGAGAGAAGAGAGGCAAAGCCAAAGCTTTTCAAAATGATTTTCATTTTGCATGTAAGATGAAAAAAATATATATTTTGATTGCAAATATATTTTTCCTAGAACTCCTCAGATAGCATTGTGATAACTTCAACTGGTTCATATTGTTTTCAAAAACATCTGTTAGGCATCTTTTCCTGTTGACTATTTTTTGATTAACCAATTAATAATTCAACAGATTAGCCCTACACTGTCTTTATGTGTGTAGCACAAAAATGATGGCTACAACCTTAAAACCTCTCTATCTTATGTTGGTATACGAGAAACTTTCCTCACTGTTATCTGACAGATGTTAAGTGTTAATTACAAAAGCTGTGGGCTGAGTTGAAAGACAAAGCAAAACAAGTGCTAATCAATGTTTGTGTTTCGGCCTGGGGGAGCGCTAATAGCATGTAAGCAGTACAGCCAGATGATCTTTCTAGGGTACTGCAAGGTATGCTCCAATCCATAGTTTCAAACCTTTTAAATGAACCGGTTTGCTGCCTCTACTCTATCTAGGAGGAGGACTGGGTGGGACACGGAGAGGTGGAGCTGATGTCAACATCAAGCACTCTGGTCGAGACGATGCGTCACGTTATGATGATCGTTCACTGGGCGCGTGAGTGATTCTTTTCAGAAAGGTTCTGTAGGGTTGAAGAAGGCATTCTTATTGATGGTTTTTGTTTTGTTCTCAATACTCAGTGACCGTGGAGAAAGAAGGGAGCGCAGTCGGGACCGTGATCGTGACAAGGACAGAGAACGACGGAGGTCCCGGTCCCGTGAAAGGCGCCGTCACACTCGGTCTAGGGAGCGAGATAGGGAGAGAGAGCGAGGGATTGTGGTGGGAGAAGATGGTGGGAGTAGTAGCCGACGTCGAGAACGAGACCGAGAACGTGGGGGGGCAGGAGGAGGAGTAGGAGGAGGAGGAGGAGGAGACAGCAGGAGTAGAGAAAGAAGTAGAGACCGGAAGAGGAGGAGTAGGAGCAGGGATCGGAAGAGAGACAGGGAGAGAGGCAAAGGTCTAGATGGGGATGAGGTTGGCCAGGGGGACGGCCCTACAGAGAGTGGGGAACGCGTGCCAGAGGAGCATGGAGGAGAGGTGGCTGAGGGGGCAGAGGAGCGCAAAGACAGGGACAGAGATAGGGACAGAGACAGAAGGCGGAGCCACAGGGACAGAGAGAGGCGTAGGGAACGGGACAGGGACAGGGAGCATAAGAGAGAACGTGGGGAGAGGGACAGGGGCGAACGGAGAGAAGAACGCCATGCCTCCACACGAGATGACATTGGTCCCCAAGACGAAATGTGTAACGAGGATGATGGTGCGCCGGCCAACATGGAGGAGTACAGTCAGGACGGAATGATGGATCAGCAGTCTTTCCAATCAGCAGAGGATTATGGTTCTGGTGAGAACGGCTACAAGATGGAGGGACAAGGAGATGAGTATTGAGCAGTTCCTCCATCAGGACCCCGTCACTTCCACATAAGTCATTTTCTAGTTCTTCTCCTCAACCCCCAACTTTCAGCCCTTGATCTTTTCAGGGCCTCCTGTAATTGAATTGTCTGGCTCGCTTTCCTGTCAGTATGTTTTATGTACAGTGAACACATTTAAAGTTAATCTCAGTCAAACAGTTCAATGGCCAACTTATCTGTCCAATTAAATGTAATTACAGGGAGGAGAGGGGAATGAAGTGGAGTGGAAGTGGGAAGGGGTCCCAGCTAACGTTCATTTGACTTGGTTAAATCTTTAAAGCAGAAAAATTGGACTTAAAATAGTTTGCATAAGTCATTCTGTTAAAAAAAAATTGTTGCAGGTGTGTTAGATAATGTGCTCATTTTGACCCAACTAATATGTAATTTGAAAACTGGTATAACATTGAAACAACGGGGAAGCTGATGTCATCGAATTTTTTTAATTTTATTTCATCTGCTATTTCTAGATTTGGAGGATCATTTTAATAAAGACATAGCTTTACAACAAAAGTGGTCTGCATTGGTCATTTATATCTCTAGTTGAAACACACTGATAGACAATTTTTTTTTCTTTTTTCAGAAATAGACATTGTTTCAGCATAAAAAAAACTTGGCATGTAGTGATCAAAGGCCCAACATAACTGAAGGAGGATCATTTAGCTGTTCTTTTGCAAAACTTTCCATAAACTAATAACCTCTTTTGGGGAAAACTGTGATTTGAATTTGCTCAAACTTGGTTCTCTACTTTCTGCTGAAAAGTGTGGAAGCTGATTGTGCTGGTAAAATGCTTGAACTATTTTATTTGTGGAAACGTGACTTTCTGCTGCCCCACTGCTGTACCCATCGAAAGGTCGACTGCCTGTGAGGAAGCTAATGAATCACAGTGATGATTTCAAATGGCATCGTTTGCCTTTGAATACATTCTCCAGCCTTTTCCATCAGTTTTCCATGGCCTTGGGCTCCTTCCAACCACTGATGCTGAAGAGGTTCCTAGTGTAGTTGTAGAACCACCCCAAACCAGGCTCAGTCAGCAGCAACTTCAATCAGTTAATCTTGCAGTCAATCACATTTCTGATCTGAAGGAGAAATACCAGGCCTGTTGTGCAGAAATTGCTTTATTGATTTAAGTAAATTTCACTGTTTGAGGAGTGACAAACATCAAGAACATTTGATCAAATGCATTGTTCTAAAGATACAATTACTACAAATAAAACTCAGAATTGACACGAGTAGGTAACCTATGAGTAGGCATTACTAATTAAATATACATTGTGGAAAGGGAAAGAACAATAAAACTTCTACTTTTGAAAATGTTCTTGTAGAAATGACTGTATCTCCCAATCCCCTTTTCAAACACATCTTTTGGACCCTCTGAGCTTCTTTAGAATTTGATTTTGTTTTTAATCCAAATGAGCAGTCTTCATTACATGAACTAGAACAATCATTACAAGAGATTAAATTAATATGCCCATTTACACAGCAAAAACAAATAAAAAAATCTTGCCAAATATTTTCCAGTGCAAAAATCTTTCTACACTTCAAATAAGACACAAGTAAAATATAAGTAACTTTTCATCAAGACATGAGCTTGTTTTAAGTCATTATTTTTCTTAATATTGATGAAAAAGGACTCATTACATTGGTAGATTATTTCACTTAAAGCAAGGGAAAGATGTCCAGTTATAAGTTAAGTTAATATGCCAATGTAACTGCTATTTCTTTAACAATACTAAAGAATTATTGACTTAAAACAAGCTCATATCTTGATGAAAAGTTACATGCAAGTTAGTTTTATCTTTAGTGTACAAATACATTAGCACAAGAAAGTATCCCAAAAATACTTGATAAGACCTTTTGGTTTTGCAGTGTGGCTCAAACATACACCTTTAAATTGTGAAACCAAAAGTGGTTATTCTTTGACACACACAAAAAAAAGACAAAAGCAAATATTGTATTTACATTTCAATATTTTCCACATTTGATTTACCTTTATTGTAACTTGCTTTAAAACACTTAACTTTTCAAAACACTCCAGCTCTTTTTTTAAAAGAACTACTTATTACATTTATTAGCTGATTATGCAATACCAAAGGTTGGTGCCTGCAGCACTGTCATCCACTTTGTGAAAGACTCATAGTCTGGGCGTACAGGAAGGTGGAGTACTATAAGTCATGTATTTGCTTCTAGGACTGCATTCTCCTTCTGAAAAACAAAATGTTGAAATTATTACCTTTATTATAAGATATAGAGTGTGTACTCTTAAAGACATGGAAGAAAATGTGTTGCATGTCTGTTCTTGTTCCTCCTCAATTTTGTTATATTGGCGATGACAATGCATTTTTTGTTGGTAAATATAAATCAATAAACATTTTGAAGCCAAACCATGACTAAGCATGATCATTGTAAATAGTATGTAAAAGTATGCATTTATGCAACAAATTACTCAATATATATTTACTGGCAAAAAAACAGGCCATTTCTATGGCAGCTTAACAAAAAGACTTTCCAGGAAAGAGACTTTTCTAGTAATTGAACAGGTTTTGGTCCTGTCACTAAAAAGTCTCCCTCTATATTTAAACTATGATTATTTCTTTTTGGACAGTGGTGATAAATCGGTCACAAAATGTAATTGATACCGGTTGTTTTTACAATATCACAATAATTGTACTTTCAATATTCACCAACCAGACTCTCCAGTAGCATATGGTTTGATTTTCTATCCTCCTTTTATTGCTGCCTTTCACAGAAAAACACACTTGGAAAAGTGTGTACAGGTTCTGTGCCAAGAGTGGTTTCTCAGCACAGACAAACAATTCATGAAAGAGTGGAGGGTTTTTCTGAATCTCATCTAGCACATTAAGAGTCTTCAAACCTTCCACAAACCTTTAAGAAAAGAGAATATGCTCTTACTTTTAGATACAACAAGATTTCTAATAGAAACAATTAGGATCTTGCTTACTGTTGCAATGCAGTGCTTACTCGGCCATTTACGAAGAAGTCTGCAGCAGCTTGCACAAAGTAGTCCCTCTCTTCCAGAGTAGTTACACGCCTTAATGCTCCCACCATGCTCAGGGTATCTGCTGCCTGCAGAATGGCTTCGTTTGCCTCCACGATTGTTTGTCTCCTGAATCTAAAAAGACAAAAAATGATATGAAACTGAATGTAAGCTTATGATCAATATCTAAAATGCTTAAAATTGCTACTGACCTTGAATTACTGCTGTCTGAATGAATGGTTAACAACTTCCTCAACCAGGGTAGATTGAGACAATGTGCCACAAATTTGGTCACAGCCTTTGAGAGAAGAAATGTGGTCCAATGCCTCCATGCACCAAACAGTCTGATATCATTTTTCCAATAAGGTTGCACATTTTTGACTCCAGCGCTAAAGAAAAAAAGAAATTTACTTGACAATTAGCCACCCTTAAGAATTGTGGGGGCGAGGGGGAGAATACTGACCACTAACCCTAATCACCTTCATCAGCTGCCCCTTCAGCGTTGTCCTCTTCATTCACAAAAATAACATCCAGCTTTGCTGCTGGATCAAATTTGGTTTCGTCTGACTATCTGTAATTACATTCCAGAAATCTGAAAATGCATTTTCACTAGACAAAACTACATTTTGACTATCCAGAATGGTAATTTAAGATGATATCTGCATTTCCATTCTGACTAGTAAAAATTATAATTCACGATATCTTCAATTACATTTTGACTTGTCAAAATTCCTTTCAAGATATCTCAAATGACGTCACTGGATCTATAATTTGATGAGACACGTATCCGGAATTACGATTTAAGATATCTTGAACGTAATTATCGCCAGTCAAAAATACAATTTGAGATATCAGAATTAAGAATGACGTGGAAGCCCCTTTGTGCTGCCCAAACAGTTTCCTGCAGAATTTGATGTTTTCTGCACAAAATTGTCCATAAATGGCACAAATTAGAAAGAGCTCAGCAATGTTGGAAACGCGGAGAACGCCAAACTTCATAAACTATAAGACTGCTAACGATATCTGCAAAAAAAAATTCTGTTTCTTAATTTCCGACAAACCGAATGCTCTTAAAAACAGCTTTGAAAAGCTAAAACTGCTGTTGTCAATCCATTTTCAACATGAAAGTTGTGCATTTTCAAACATCTTGTTGTGTTTTTTCTACTTTTCATTGTTTTATTAAACTTTCAATTTGCCACGTAAATCAGTGACGCTTTGACTAGACAGAATGCTAACTCAAGACGTCAGTAATGTCATTTTGACTCGTCACAATGTTCATTTAAGATATCTTAAATAGAAAAGTTGAATAATTCAAAATATCTCGAATTCATTTAGAGATATCGTAAAAGGAATTTTGACTAGTCAACATTATAATTCTAGATATCTCTCATTTAGTTTTGTCTAGTCATTATTTGCTTTTAAGATATCTATAATTTAATTTCCACTAGTCAAAACTACATTTCTCCTATCCAAAATTACATTTAATATATCCTGAATTATGGACTAATTAGAGATAGCTTGATTAGAATTATGACTAATCAAAACCACAATCGAGATATTTTGAATTTCCTTTTTGACTAGTCATAATTTAATTGTAGATTTCTGAAATGTGTATTTCAGACAGTCAGTAATTCATTGTCAATATCTTGAATTGAAGTCTCCATGCAACTCAATGATAAATCTGACGTCATTTCGACTAGTCAGAATGTAATTAGAGATATCTGGAACGTAAGGGCGGAAAAACCAAATGTATGTTAAAATGGCTTGCCATAGGGTTCGTGTCTCGTCAAAATACAGATTCAGTGACGTCATTTGAGACGTCTTGAAAGGAATTTTGACTAGTCAAAATCTAATTGAAGATATCTTGAATTACCATTCCGGAGAGTCAAATGTAGTTTTGTTTAGTCAAAATGCATTTTTAGACATATGGAATATAATTATCGATAGTCAGAGGAAATCGAATTTATGTTAAAATGGCTTGCCATAGAAGGATGTATTTAGAAATATCTCAAATAGGTATTTTTATTAGAATTCAAGATATCTTTCATTTAGTTTTGTCTAGTCATTATTTGCTGTTAAGATCTCTACAATCTAGTTTTCACTAGTCAAAACTACATATCTTCAATCCAAAAATACATTTACAATATCTTGAATTATGTTATCATTCAAGATGTCTTTAGTTAGAATTATGACTAGACTAGCCATAATTCAAAAAATATTCTTGCTCATAATTTGATAGTTAGAGGCACAGATCCGACCCCTCCTCCTCACCATGGACCCAGAGTCTGAACAACATGGAGGCAGAGACTGAGAGTCTTTATCAGAGTGAGGGCAGCCAGACTAGTTTATTTTGCTAAATTATAATATTTAGCTAAATATTATTGCTGAGGTGCACAAACAGGCCTCCTGATGCACAGATTTTAAAAAAAGGATTCAAAAAGGAGCATCAAGGATAAAGGGCCAGGGGCTCAAGCCCTCTTCACCCCCCTCTCTGCACGTGCCTGTGACTAGTTAAAACTAAAATGGAGATATCTTGAATTTACTTTATAACTAGTCATAAGTTAATGATTGATATCTGAAAATGTGTATTTCAGATAGTCAGTAATTCATTGTCAGTGTCTTGAATTGAAGTCTCCCTGGTATATTTGATGTCATTTTGACTAGTCAGAATGTTTTTAGAGATATCTTAAAGTGCTAAAACGTCCATTCATAAAACAATTTCAGATATCTGGAATGTAAGGGCGGTAAAACCTAAATGTATGTTAAAACGGCTTGCCATACCCTTCTGCTCTTCAGACAGTGAAGGCTGAACCTGGTGCGTCAGGTACGTGATTCAGCTCCCGGAAACGGTTCATGGAGTTCTCTGAAAAGATGGAGCGCCTGTCGTTCTGAGACTCATATTCTTTCAACCAGGCGAGGCGAGCAGCTCAGAGGCGAAGGATCTCAGGATGATGTCCTCTTTCTATCATCCGACCAAGGATGCTGAGATGGCGGCCATGACGGAGCCGCTCTGCTTAGAACGAGGTAGGATTCCAAGGAGTGGGCCATTCATCGGACAGCTAGCGTCTGCTCTATTCAGAAAGCTTTAGTTTCTGTGGGTTTTTAGAATGAAACCTCATCTGTGTTCATGTCCATATTCACCCTGTTGTCAGGACGGGTTCAGACTACATTATAGGCCTTTAACTGTTTCTGATTATTTCTCTCTGATTCCTACTTTTCATTTGTCCATCCAGGAAACAGAATCATTTTACTATCAGTTACAGAGGGTCTCTTTTAAATCCTATGTTGCGGATGCAAATACTACTTGTAATCAATAGTTAAATATGTATTTCAATTGTCATTGTAGCTGCATACATTTTACAATTCTGAAAGTCTGTTAATGCGTCAAGATGCTTACTTGTATTTTCAATTTTACTTTTTATTTTCAAATCATTTTCCCGTCTATATTATTGTTTTTAATAACATATAATATTTATTGATAATCATTTCAATACGTTATTGATGAATAATCAATATTTATTAAGGTTTCTAAGAGACGAGTCAACGCACATACAGGTAAGTCAGGGTAGCATCGAGGCCTCACCTATCATCATGGAAGAATAATAAGATCATTTATATTTGGTATTTATGCACTGTGGTTTGTATTATAAAGTATTTATTTTTTATTTAGCTTTTAACTATCACTTCAAAATTGCTGAATTTTTGCAATTTCTCTTTGAAATGCTCAGAAGCACAGCTCAGGCTGTTGAGGGTCCCATCAAGGCTGCGTCTTTTCCCCTCTTCTTTACGTTTTGTGGCAGCCAGCATGATAATAGGTTAATATTATTCGCTGATGACTCAGTGATAGTTAACCTTCTACAGCATGATGAACATGCCCATGGCCCTGTGGTCGATGAATTTGTGTGATAAAGCTTTTCTTTCATTAAATGCTCAAGATGCTATCGGAAAATCTCGCTGATTGGTGAAAGAACTTTGGACATAGACGACGGTGGGTAGACAAAGCTATGCTGTGAATGGACCAGAGTGGGAAAATAGTTTAGATAACGAGAGTGACGGGAGCAGTGAAACATCGAGTGGTCAAAGGATGAGTCCAAAAGGAGGAAATTCTTCAGTGAGGGCAGGTGTAGGAAAGAGAGGAAGAGTGAAAAACTGGGACGAGTCTGAAGAAGAAATGGAGGGGGAAATAAGGAGTTCAAAGTAATTGTTAGAGTTAACGAGGAGACAGCATTGGAAACGATCAGTCCAGTTAAACTAGCCACGATTCTAAAGAATCAAGTGAGGGACATTACTAATGCAAAAGTTCTAAGAGATGGAAAATTAATAAGTTGTAATACAGAAGAACAAAAAGACAGAGCATGTAGAATGAAAGAAGAAGGAAAGTTATTAAGAAGGCAAATAAGACAAAATAGGGATATTTTTGTGATTCAATAGGCAGAACGACTCCTATAGCAAATGTATGAGGAATGACGAAGAAAATGAGGGAAAATAGACAGGAGAGAACAAACCCGATTCTAAAACATGAAGAAGGAGCAGCAGTAACAAATGAAGAGAAAGTAGAAGCAATGCCAATTTACTATTTAAAACTATGGATTTGCAAAGATCCATAGTTCAGGTAATTTAACAGAACTGGGGAAATTAGGAGGGAGCAGGCAAGAAGGGCAAATGGTTTTATTTTAGAAGGTGAAACAACTCCAGGTAATGTCATGATGTTTCTTTTTCCATGCAAGAAATGAAGAGAGCAATATTTAGATCAGGACTAACAGAAAAGATCAGATATGCTGAATTATGTTACTTAGGGAATCATGCTGAAGAAAAACTTTTAGGTTTATATAATAAGATCTGGAAAGAAGGAAGATTACCTACTACTAATTGGAAGGAAGCAATAATTGTGCTAAATATGAAACGGAAAGAATTCAACAAACCCTTCAAGCTTCAGACCAATTGCACTTACTTCATGTTTAGGAAAAATTACAGAAAGAATGATAATGGAAAGGATTACATATTATGTAGAAAGTAAAATACTTTTGTCTTCATGTCAAAGTGGATTCAGAAAAGGAAGAAATTCAATGGATCAGTCTGTATTTGGAATCAGATATTAGAAAAGTTCAAATTAAAAGAGAAGTAGTGGTAGCAATATTTTTTGATATTGAGAAAGCATATGACATGGCATGGAAGGATGGGTTTCATATAACATTATATAAAATGGGGATTACAGGAAGGGCTTATGATTTGATGAAAGATTTTTTGTTAAATAGAGTTATACAGGTGCTGATGGGATCCGATAAATATAAAATTGATAATGGAACTCACAGGGAAGTATTATCAGTCCTTTATTATTTTCAATCATGATTAATGATGTTTCTACAGAAGTAGATCAGGATGTCATGCAGTCATTATTTGCTGATGATCGAGTCTTGTGGAGGACAGGGAAAAATGTAAGATTAGTGTATGAAAAAATACAAAATGCTATTAAATTTGTTGATAATTGGGCTTATAACTGGGGAGTTAAATTCTCAGTAGGTAAAACAAAGACTGTTGTATTCAGTAGGAAGAAAATTTAGAACTTTGATTTAATAATATGTGGAGAAAAAATAGAAAAAGTAAGTAAATTTAGTTTTTTTAGGAGTCATGTTTGATTCCAAGCTTTTAGGGGGTGATCATGTAAAGTACATTCAAGGGAAATGTAAAAAAAGTTATAAGGTGTTTAACAGGATTACATTGGGGTGAAAATAAAATTAATTTTAAAAAGATTTATGTTGCCTTGATCAGATCAGTGTTGGATTATGGATGTGTAGTTTATTGGCAGGCTGTGGAAACAGTGATTAGTAAATTAGAAGTAATTCAGAATCAAGCTTTGAGATCATGCAGTGGAGCTTTGAAGACTCTCCATCTTTGGCAGTGCAGGTGGAAATGGGGGAAATTCCTTTATATTCAAGACAAAAGCAAATGATTCTGAATTATTGGGTGAGTTTGCAGGGACATGAGGAGAGTAATGCAGCAGTAAGAATCCTGAGACCTTTCTGGGAGAGTTGCAAAGCTAAAATAGACTGTTTTGCATGGGCAGCAGATAAATCTGCTAGAGAAATGGGTATACAGGGAAAGAGATACTGTGCTGCGGTGCCTTATCCAATTGCACTTTTCTGGTTGTTTCCATATGCGAATGTTGATCTTGAGGTTTATGAAGAAATGCAGGTTAGTAAAGATAACTGGGTAAGTTTTGTAAATTTCATAATTTATAATAACATATAATTGTACCATCTGTACAATTATATATACAGATGGTTCAAAATATTTAGTTTAAAATAAAACAAGATTTGCTTATGCTATTCCTGAACTAAGTATATTTAAGAAACAAAGAACATGTTACCTTTTAGCTGTGTATACAGTGGAAATGTTAGCCACTGATACTGATGACCTTATAGAGGGTAGAGCAAAATAACATTGAAAAAGTTCTTATATGGTCAGATTCATTATATCACTAATTAATTTCTCATCTGAGAGTTGTATGGAGTTGGTATATGACAATCCATCCGTCCGTCCGTCCATTTTCCCTAGTGGGGTTGGGAGGTGCTGGTGCCAATCTCCAGCTAACGTTTCGGGGGAGGGGCGGGTGACCCTGGACTGGTCACCAGTCTGACACAGTATATGAAATTTCTGAAGTTATATTTAGAATGACACAAACTCAATTAAAGATTAGGTTTATGTGGATAGCTGCTTATGGAGATATAGAAGGGAATGATATGGCAGATCATTTAGATAAGGTGTCTTTAAAACAAAGTAGAATTATGGAAAATAGCGTATTGTAAATCTGAAATAAAATTAATTATTAAGAGCAAAATTAAATCTGAATGGCAAGAATTGTGTGAGGAAGGAAGTCATCATTTAATTCGTATACAAAAGAAAGTAGGGAATATGGAAATAACTGGAGAAAATCAAAAAGAACAAGTAGTAATGACAAGATTGCAGCTCGGACTGAATTAAATAAAACTTTACATTTGATAGGTAAACATCCAACAGGTAGTTGTGAGTATGGTATGGTGTTCAGAAACACTAGAACATGTAATAATTCATTGTAAAATATACATGTAAAAATATACAGTAAATAGAGAGAAGCTAAAACAAGAAATTAGGAAAGACGATATAGAGACATTAAAACTCAATAAAATATTAATTAAACATAAAATAAATAAAGCAGTTCTAAAATCTTTGAAGGAAACTGGATTATATATGAGAATTTAAATTAAAGGGAGATACTCTGGTTCACACTCCAGCATAGTAGACAGCGATAATGCATCTTACCGTTAGATATCACCCGCCAGTAAAAATCAGGAAGAAGAAGAAGAAGAAGTGTTGAGATTCGCTGAATTTGACTATGGCGTCTAACCGCGCCCCTGGGTCAGTCGGACTCACAGCTAACTTTTATAAACATTTGTGGGAGGATTTACAACTCTTGTTGTTTCAGGCTGTTGAAGAATTTATTCTGTTAATCCGTTTTTTTAAAGGGCAGATCCATACATAACATCCGCCTGATTCTGGACCTTATTGATTATAGTCACTTGGTAAGAGATGATGGTTTTTTTGCTGTTTTTAGATTTCCACAAAGCATCTGATTCGGTGGAACATCATTTTATTGTTAAAACTTTGAGACACTTTGGGTTTGGAATTAATTTTCTGAATATGATTTCCATGTTAAACACCAGTATTAACAGCTGTGTGTCCCTGTCACAGGGCACATGCCTCAGATTCAATGTAGAAAGAGGAATCAGACAAGGTTGCCATAGTATCTCACCTCTCTTATTTATTTTAGTCACAGAACTACTTGCAGTAGTAATCAAAAACTCTAATATTAAAGGTTTGGAAATAAATAATCAAGATATAATAATTAGTCAATTTGCAGATGATACAACCCTGTTCTTAAAAACAAAGAACAAATTCCTCTAGCTCTAAAGGAAATAGATTTGTTCTCTCAAGCCTCAGGACTGCAGCTTAATATAAATAAATGTGAAATTATGAGTATTAGAAACCTTTCTAATTCTTTAATTTCCAATATTCCAGTTAAAACTGAAATTAAGTACTTAGGAATGTGGATTACTAAATGTAAAGCTACATTCTTGTAGCTTTACAAGGAAAAATTTACAAGAAAACATCGATAAATGTGGCAAAACTTTGAATAATTGACTTCAAAGAGACCTTTATGTTATTGGTAGAATATTATTAACAAAAACTGAACCCTTATCCAGGCTGACGTTTCCTGCTTATTCCTGAGCCGTCGCCCCAAATCTTATAAAACAAATTAACAGAATAAATTTTAATTTTATTTGGAAAAACAAACACCATTACATCAGAAACAGTGATTTGCTAAAAAAAATTACAAAGAAGGTTGTATTAAAGCAATTGATTTTGAAGTTATAAGTGCTACTTTAACAATAAGATGGCTTCAGTCCTTTTTAAAAAAGGGTGATCTTATTTGGTTTGTGGGTGGTGTTGAGTTGCTTCTAAAATGTGATTTCAAATCATCTAAACTCCCTTCAACTGTCACATTTCCATCAACACGTTTCATTACAGTGGAAGTTCATTTTCAAGCACAACTTCAGCCCTCATAATGTCCCATTCTATGTGGCAGAAGATCTATATTTATAAATGATTGGTGGAATAAACAAATCTGGTCAATTACTCATTTAATGGATGAAAATGGTGATATTTTCAGTTTGGAGGATTTTAACAGGATTTATGGGACTGATTGTTCACTGACATGTTTTACATAGTAAACCCGATGTCCTTTTTATGTTCGTTAAAAACAGTATTTCTAGTTTCTCTGTTCCAAGTCTTCATAAGCTTCAAACTGAGAACCTGGACATGAGAGACAATAAATGTTCCAATAGGTTTTTAATCAATATTTTATATGTTGCTGGGCTCCAGCATGTACGACATCCGGAGTTGTCCTTGCTGATTATAAGAAAGGTTTTATTTTCCTTCATACAAAAGTCGCCTGTCAACATCTAACCCTACCCAGCAGAACGGGGAAAAACAGTGTACTGCTGAGGGACAGCGACCCATTCACTGACATCAAGTAAATATGACTACCAAAAATAAATTTACAAGACGGACACAAAACCAAGTTCAGAAGAAATTAATAAACTACAGTGAACAATGAATTAACTTATAAACAAAACAGAATTGGTGGGGTACCTTATCAACTAATAAATTTGATGTCTCTCACATATACATGATATGTACCCTGGTCGAACAAAGCGTACATTTCTCCTACAGCATTTTAACAAATCTTTGATAACCAAAATTAGGACTAATTATTTGAAATTCCCAATTCCTCCTAAATATAAAGAATTACAATTTAAAATAATAAATGACATATATCCTTCAAATGAGAACTTAAGAGAGAGATTTAAATTCAGTTCAGTTTAAATTGTGGTTTTTCTACAATTCATTTGTTTCATGAATGTAAAGAAGTAAGAAACTATGGGATCAACTTTGTAACTTTTTATCCTCTAGATCTATAAATGTGAGCTTTAATTCCTTACAAATAATTCAGTTGGTTTATATATCAAAGAAAAAAAAGTAGAATTTTTAGTTAATGTTTTGATGATTATAACCAAATATTATATCCATAAATGCCGTTATGCAAAATGCTCCCTCTCAATCTCTGCTCTCAAAAACAAACTTTCCTCCTTTAACAGATGTCTGAAAAATACCTTAAAAGCAAATAAATTGTGATTTAGTGGAAGAATTTCAGTTCGCCCCTCTTCTCAATAACTTACATTTATTTATTTATCTTTTTTTAACTTATTTTGTTTTTTTCTGTTTTGTAATTTTGTATCTCTTGTTCTAGCCTTTATTTTCTGTTAGAGTTGTTAATAGGAGTTGGGATCTTATTTCTTTCTTCTAATGTTCATTATTGCCGTGTTGTTTGAGTTTGTCATTGTTATTCTGTATTTCAATAAAAAAAAGTAGAAGAAGAAGAACGCTCCGTCAACACGGATGACTACATTTCTACTCTTACACAGTTTTCGAAAGTGGATTTTGAATCAGAGCAAGAAATAACTAAAGGAAGACCAACACCGGAGCTGAAAGGTTTGCTTCAAACTACGAGACAGAAGGGTACACGCAACAAGTTAAGTGTACAAGAAAAGACTGGCTTTGTGGATGTCCAGCTAAAAACTAACTTTTTGTGTTTTCTTTGCCTCCTTTTCTCAACTTTGCAACAGCTATTTCAGTTTGATATAACCAATAAACTATGGACACAGTAATATTTCAGTATTGAAATGAGCTTTATTGGACTAAAAGAAAATGTGCAGTACGCATTAAAACTAAATTTGATATGTGCAAAAATATGGGCACCTCAACAGAAAAGTGATTTCAATATTTAGTAGATCCTCCTTTTGCAAAAATAACAGCCTGTAGTCGCTTCCTGTAGCTTCTAATGAGATCCTGGATCCTGGATGAAGGGATTTTTGACCATTCCTCTTTGCAAAACAATTCCAGTTCAGTCAAGTTTTAACAGTCGCCGAGCATGGACAGCCCGCTTCAAATCATCCCACAGATGATATTCAGGTCTGGGGTTTGGGATGGCCATTCCAGAACTTTGCAATTGTTCTTCTGCATGAATGCTTAGGTAGATTCTTAGGGTGTTTGGATCATTGTCTTGCTGAAATATCCATCCCCAGCGTAGCTTCAACTTCGTAACTGATTCTTGAACATTAGTCTCAAGAATCTGTTGATATTGAGTGGAATCCATGCGACCCTCAACTTTAACAAAATTCCTGATGCTGGCGTTGGCCACACAGCCCCAAAGCATGATGGAACCTCCACCAAATTTTACAGTAGGTAGCAAGTGTTTTTCTTGGAATGCTGTGTTTTTTTGCCGCCATGCATAACGCCTTTTTTTATGACCAACCAACTCAATCTTTGTTTCATCAGTCCACAGGACCTTATTCCAAAATGAAGCTGGCTTGTTCAAAGATGCTTTTGCAGACTTCAAGCGACACTGTGGCGCGCTTGCAGAAAAAGCTTCTGTCGCATCACTCTCCCCGACAGCTTCTCCTTGTGCAATGTGTGCTGAATGGTTGAACGATGCACAGTGACACCATATGCAGCAAGATGATGCTGCAGGTCTCTGGAGGTGATTTGTGGGTTGTCCTTGACAGTTCTCATCATTCTTCTTCTCTCCCTCTCTGATATTCTTCTGGGCTTAACAAGAACTGTCCTTGTGATCGTCCATGTCCTTCACTATGTTCCTCCGAGTGGAAACTGACGGTTAAAATCTCAGACAACTTTTTGTATCCTAAACAACTATGTTGCCCAATCTTTGTAAACAAAGATTGGGCAACATAGTTGTTTAGGATACAAACACCCCTTAATAGGATACAACATCTTAATAGTTTTGGCACCCCTATTAGGATTAATAGGGGTGCCAAAACTTTTTCATATGACTATGCAACCTAAAATGACTTAGCTGAACTTGGCCAACCTGCTTAGCATTTTGAGCTGTTGGCAGAACAAAAATAATACCTCAGTACAGATTAGGGTTTTTTTAATACATCACTAAAGTTTATTTGGACACAGCACATTCTTTTAAAACATTAGAAATTAGAACACAGTATCCACAGTGTTGGTCTTTTGACATTATATTATTATTACTGTGTGAATTTATTTAGAGTAGCATTTCTCAATGGGGGGAGAAGGGAGGGACGTTCAAGGGACGACAGAGGGGGCTGGCAGTAATATTTACAAAATGGGAGTGCTGCAATTCCTTTGCAGGGCATTTACTCTGAGTTAAACTTTACTCCTTATATGCACAACAATACATGTTGAGACTTTGAGCTACTTGCTCAAACTAGTGTGCAGCATTAAAACATTCACGGCCAGGGCCGGATTTAGGAGGGTGTGGAGCCCTGGGCTTGAGCCAAGGTGTGGGCCCTACTGAACTATACTTATACAGTTGTGTGAAACTGATTTTAAACTTTAAATGAGTTGATTCTCATGGTTGGCTCTGTATATTTCTGAGGTATTTTTGGTTCAAACCACCGTATTTGATGACAATAATTAAAACTTGTCATTCTCAATGTACAGCAGGCTACATAGTCAGGCTACATGGCTGCTAACTACTGTATTTGGGGATTTGTTGCTTGCTGCTGACCATAATCATTTTGTGGCTAAAGCAAACATTACATCCACTTCTTTATGTTAAAATCTGTTCAAGTCTTTTGAAGGCTCAGAATCAGTCCAGTACCAGTCCCTATTCTGAGGGGAGAAAGACTCACCTGGTATAATTTAAAACTTTTGCTATTGGAGTAATGCTTAAGAGACATTTATTTAATCAAAGAATGTCATAAATATGTGTGTAGGGCTGCACTGATTGAAGTTTTCCAGCTGATCCCTGGTTACCGATCTTTAAAAAGCTTGACATGCCGACTTTTCGTTTGACTGATGTGAATTGTTTTGTCTGAAATGTTGCTAAATATAGCAAGAAAGGTGAGTTGGCAACAGTGAGGTAAATAATGTTAACTGCAAACTGTAGAGCACCAGAGAACAGAGACTGACTTTTAAACCTTTGCTGTCAAAGATAAGATTAGGGGACAAGATGGGCTTCTCATGTAAGTATTAGCAGATCACAATCTCCCAAAATTAAGGAAATCGGCGCCCAGAAATCAACTGGTAGATAAACCAGGTGGCCAACAAATGTATCTTATTATACATGGAAATAATGTAAACAGCAGTGCCAAAAATGCAATAAGATTATATCAGTAATCTAATGATTGGGCTGCTGATTGCAGCCAGTCCACATTGTTAGCAGAACTAGAGGTCCCCAAAACCAAATTTTGCTTAGGGCCCCATAGAGGTTTGGACCGGCCCTGCCCAGAGGTCATGGCTATAGAAGCGGCTGTCACAGACTTCCTGCCATTCACCCTCAGCTCATTTCAAACAGCCACACTGTTTGTCTGTTAACACCTTGTAAAGTTCTTGGAGTTCTAGCAGTGAGTTGCCATTTATGTTTCCTTAGTTTTCTCATGTTTTTCTGAGTTTTTGTCATTTGGTTTATTTACTCACAATTAGGTAAGTTGGTTAATATTCAGATAGTTTCTTTTCGTCTTCTTTTTTGGCCTTATAGCTCACTCTGAAGCCAAATGCTCCACTTGTAACATCTCAATCAAAAATACATCTTTTTAAAATAAATAACACTATAAAATGTTTGTGTGTATTGGCTGCTTGAGATCTGAAGACAATGGCTCCTTCATGTTGTGAAGGATCATAACATGAAGTGTTCCTCTGTAGGAACTATCTGCGGGTCCTACAGAGATTTCTGCAAAGCAAACTCTGTGCTGCCATCTGGGAGGTACACTTGATGTATGTGTAGGCTCATAACACAGTCGGGTGATAACACAAAACATTTTCAAGTCCAGGCCATTTACCAATGTGCAAACTCTGACCCCACTAGTATTGGAGACCGGGGAAATTGGCTATGCTGTGCAGATGGCGAGGCCACGTTGCATCATGATTCCTCTAACATTTAATTTTACTGCAAAATTACAATTTTATTATAGATCAACTTAACTGTAAGCATTCTAAACAGCAATGTTATTTCTGCTGCAAGTGAGATATAGCTATGCATAAGTATTTTTATTCTGCAAATGACTGCATAAGAGAAGAGGAGAGACAGTGGGGGGCAAGTTCACATTCATAAATTTTGCAGGTTCAGTAGCTGAAAAATGAACAGCAGAAGTTTTTGTCTGCAAATCCATACTGAAAGCTGTTATACATGGAAGAAATTTAAAAGAATATAAAGATCAAACAGTACTTATTTCCATGTCTATGTTTGGTCCATCCCTGCCTGCTAGCCATTTGCAGCAAGGTTCTGGCTTTTTTCCCTTTAGATCATTTTTCTAAAGGTTTATTGGCTTTTTTTTTTTTTGTAACTGCACATAAGAATGTGTAGGTTTCACACTGAAAAAAATAATTTCCTAAACTGTTTGACCCTTTATTCATATAATGAAGGTGAGTCCATCAAACATTGTAATAATAAATAGTTTCAGAGTTTTAAGAACAGAGAAATCTTACTGAGTGAACCTTAACTAACAGCTGTATATGTGTTTTCAGTAACCCGGGCTTCTCTTTCAGATGTGTGCAGGGTGATTGAGCTGCTGGATCGGCTGCAGAGAACCGGGGAGTTGCCGCCTCCCAAACTGCAGGCCCTACAGAGAGTTCTGCAAAGCAAATTCTGTGCTGCCATCAGGGAGGTACACTTGATGAATGTATAGGCTCAAATTTCAAGGACTATGTAGCCTCATTGTTTTCACCCTTCTGTCATATGGTCTGGCCTTAAAGTTTTTATTTATTTTGTCTGAGTTCAAACTCCAATGCATTGGGGAAGGGGGCTTAACAAATTTATTAAAAGAGAAGAATGCAAGGTTAAAAAAAATAATCAAAATGTCAAAAGTGTGGCTTGTGTTTGTATTCATTCCTCCTGCTACTTTGGTTAACCTCAATGCAATACTTGTGTGTGTAAGACTGTGTATAAACTTCTGTGTGACAGGGAGTTATTGAGGAATATGAAGAAGCAGTTGTCTCAAAATTAGAGACAGCAAGAAGAAGTACAACAATAATCAGAAAGGAAAACTACAGTACAAAGAAACAGTGTGGTCTGGAATAAAGTTTCAAGTGCAGAAAGGATTTGACAGATGGAAGTCTGGACAGAGCAAATAAACTTCAAAAAGTTCAGCTCAGGATCTATCTCCACATCCTTCTACTATTCTCTCAGCTAAACAGATTTACCCCCCTCTTTTGACCCACAATTTTGGTGTCACACCTCAGATGTTTTATCTTCCCCCTCGGCCATGGATTCTTCTTGTAGGATCAAATTTGTCCTAAACCAAATCAGAAAATACTGCTGCCATAGAATACAAATGCAAGCCACTCTCTGCTGGAGGCTTTTTTTTCCCTTAAAGTAGTTCCACTGTCCCAACATGAAGATTGCCGCAAATAAACTTCTGTGTGATAGGGAGTTACACAGAAGTTTGCGTAACAGGGAGTTTTTTGATTTGATTTTTTACTAAGGTCAATTGCAGTGTTTTATACCTAGTATATAGCACAGCTGTGTATGGAGATCACTGTACTGAATTAATTAATTGACTGCAAAGTGCTGAAGAGGTTATTTTTAATTAATTTGGAAAGAAAAAATACCTACCATGAATTCACTTCTTTTCACTTAATAATTCTGCACTTGTCTGCAGCTATTATAGTACAAAGTTAAACTTGTGAATGCTTTCACAAAGCGCTTTTCATGCATCCTTCACATGTTGTTTTTAAATTTTCGGTGGTTTTTTAATTAGGTATATGAGCAGCTATATGACACACTGGATATTGCTGGAGGTCCAGAGGTCCGAGCCCAAGCAACAGCCAAGGTATTGTCAACAAAATCCACACAATACCCTATTGATTATATACAGAAATGATGAAAATCAGACATAGCTTTTGAATTGTGGTTCAACAGAATCATTAAAAAAAGCAAAAAACTACTTCAGACAGGTCTAGATTGTCTCATTAATTTGTTTCAGCGTTTTAAAACAAACTTCAATCTTTGCTACCAAATGATATCATTCATACTACCTGTCCTTTGTTGAGGATTCACAGCAGTCTACAACTAGGTGGCTCAGAGGTACCATTACTGGCTAACACTCAGCCGCCAAAATACTGGCAGTCAGCTTCTCTTGTATTCCTTGCCAGAGGAGCAGATTGATCTCAGGTGTGCCGGATGATGACACACCGCTCCGGAGAGAGGTGAGTCTGGCGCTATCTGGTGGCTAGATGGTGAGTAGCAAGGAAAACAAAGAACCCCGGAACGCAACAATTTTAACATGATGAAATTATGTTAAAATAATTTTATCATTCTGACGAAGCTGGGGTCATCAGAACTCTGAGGATAGTGGGAGAGAGATGGTGAGTTGATGGAAAGATGGACAGGTTGAATGTTCAGGAAATGGAATGACCTTACTTGATGAAGTGGTGGGTTCATCAAGGGAGAAGGACTGTGATCTCTTTGCAGGGTGTTCTTGAGATGATCAAGGTTCCAGTGTAATCTTAAGAGAGTTCTTTGGATGTTGATGGAAAAGGCCAGGAGGGTGGACAGGTAAGTTCTTGAAAGGAGAGCGCAAGGAGCGCTCTTACTGTCAGCCATGAAACCAGGAACTACCAACGATTCTTCAGCAAAGGCAGAGAAGGACTCAGGCAACCAGTGGGTAATATCCACAGCATCACCAGAAAGCCAGGAACTCGGGCTACACAGAGGGTAAAATCCAATGTGCCACAACACCTGAGAGAGAGGCAACAGGAAAAGATTTCTAGAAATAATCTCAGAGGGGTGCAGAGTACCTCTCTGAGTAGCTGAATACTTGCCACTCAGCTGCTGAAGTGTTGGCAGCCTGCTCCTCATATACTCCTAGATAATAAGGTGATTGATCACATGTGCGCTGAATCCATACAGCAGGCACGCCCTCAAGGTAAGTGCTGCCCTCTTGGCACCATTTAGTTCACAGGTGTCAAACTCCAGTTCTAGAGGGTCCCTGCCCTGCAACATTTAGATTTGCCTCTGCTGCACCGCACCTGAATAGAATAATTAGGTCATTAGCAAGGCTCTGGAGAACTGATCTACACAGGAAAGAGGTAATTAAGCATTTCATTTCAGTGTTTTTTACTTGTTGCACATCTAAAAACTGGAGGAGGACTGGAGTTTTACAACCTAGATGATGACAGACAAGCAAACAAAATATACCCACAAAGAGCCAAAACCCCAATTCCCAACAGACAAAATAATACAATCATAGAGAAACAAAGATGATGAAATAATGATTAATACTGAATAATATGTTTTATATGCACATGCATAGCAACATAATGTCAATATAGGTTTTATTTGTGTTTTCCAACCAAGAAGTTGTAACTTAGGAGAGTTTAATCTGTGTGGTGTAGTGAATCCGTGTCTCCTTAAAACATTTCTCACTTCTTCCTTGTATCGTGTTTATATGAAACCTTCAAGACAAAAACGTGAGCTATCTAACTTTTGACAGCGTGAAAAAAATTACATATAAATAACAGTCTGTCACCTTGTGTCGCATAATCTAAATCAATGTTAGGGAATCATTCAAACTTTTTAAGATTTGCAGAATTTTGTTTAGCCTTCATAGTGAGGGCTGCTCCCAGGTATTACACCAAGCACGATAGCAAATATCAGATGGCATTTTGCTGGTGGACGTAAATACAGTATAATATTCTATTACTATACAATGTTCTATTCTGTAAATGGTAATATGTCTATCTTGCTTGTCAAATCTTATCCCCTGAGATCTCACGTCAATAGTCTGTCGATCTGAACAAAAATATCCGTCAGTGCTGAGGCATCTTCTGCTGTTTTGGTTCAGCCAATAGGAGGGACTACCTCTCCAAGATGGCTGCCGAACTTCCTGCGCTAGAGAAGCCAATGCGGGCTCTACTCATTATATTATGTGTGTCTATTGGATATTTGTCGAAATACAAAATAAATCGGTCCCATATTGGTTCAATACGAGGCGCAGACAACAATACGAGGGTATTGTTATATTATGAATATTGTGCAGGGTATTGACGTTTGGGAGGAGCGCAGAAGATGTCTCAGTTGGATATTGGTCGGTTTTGGGGAAGCAAAACCACACAAAAAAAATGAATCCTTGTCAAAGCACACGCCCATGGGGTAAAAAGCTTGCAGCCGAGTTTCAACTGATCCTGTCTCTTAGAACACAGACAAAATCTGAAAACAAGAGTAGTTGCACTGCCTAATCAAATTGTAGACTAAAGCAGTAAAATTGTCATTATAATAACATTCTTTGGCCTCTGATGAATGTTAATTGGCTGTTATTCGACAGATCCAACTGACTGGTAAACTAGAGCAGATTTATCCTCCAGATGCGGATCAGGAGGAAGTTGTGAGGTGGTGTGCGGTCAGACCCCAGAAGGTGAAGTGCTCATAGTTTAAGTGGAGTCATTTAATTTCATTTATTATAAGAGCCATAGTCAGTGGTTTTTGTACACCTGCTATAAACTCATTGCATCTCTGACATGACATCTTACATATCATCTAGTCCAGTGGTAGTAAAAGCAATAAAAAGACTAGTATGCACTAGATTTACTGGAATATATACACACACAACATAATTTGATTAAGTCACAATCAAGCTCATTTTCTTTTTGCAGCGCCACAAATACTTTTGATAAGTATTACATTACCAAGATAAAGACAGGTTACCCCTGCGGGTAAGCGGAAGACAGTGGATGGATGTATTGATGGATACGTGGATGGATCGAGATGAAGAAAAAAGATATCTTTATTTTGGCCTTTATATATTTTGTGTTTCTCTGTCCTTTTTTGCGACATTATTTTGCTTACTTATCTTCGTTTGGATGCACACTGCACATTGCACAGCTGCTCATATTACTGGTGGGCCTCTAATTTATTTTTTCTTTTTGCTCTTATAAAAAACTATTTCTTTCCCATATACCTTTCCAGTATTGTTCAGTCTCCAGGCTTGGTGGGTCTGCTCTGTTGTTATTACCCTGCCATTGAGAGTACACCTTAGCTGGTTGAGTGGAGAAGAGCCGGTTAATCCTTCTGGATTCATTCTCCCTTGTGTATCTCTTTAGGCGGCTGGCCAAGGCTTAGCTGACTGGATAGCTCAATACATAAGGCATCAGTATATCACCCGAGAGGGCAGGGTTCGAATCCAGTCTGGGTCCTTAGGCAAGACCCTTCAAGCTACTGCCTACCTCATACCATGAGAGATACTAAGTTGCGTAACATGCCGGCTCAGACGTCGCCCGGCCAAACAAGGTCTGCGTCAGGTGTTGGGGAACCAGAGCACCTTGATGACAAATGGGCTACTGGAACAAGACGGAAATGGGCGAGAGATGAAAATGTGGATCTGTTGGAATGCTACTACTCAAGTAACCCTAGTGAGAGAGGTTACATGCAAAGACTGGGGAAGGAATGGTCACTTCGACATCCCCAGTCAACACTAAGCGCTAAACAACTAGTAGCTCAGTGTTCCAACATCCGCAAACGGCAACTACTATTACAACTTGAGATTGACGAGATACAACACAAATGCTACGGCAAAAGGGAGGAACCCGGATGTCAGAACTGTGGGGACTTAACTACAAGTCCCCACCCAGTGAGGGGATACACGGCCCCAATGAGCGAAACAGAGCTGAACGAGACAGCTGCTGACCTGAGAGAGAGAATCATGACCCGAATGACAACCAGACCTCCTCGGCACCAATTACAACGGCTGAGTGAAGTACCATCAGAAAGTCTCATTGAGAATGTGAATGCAGCATTGAGAACGATCCCTACCAACACCATAACAGAAACCAATGAGCTGATCTACAAGTCAGCATCAGTGATCCTTGAGACGCTTGGCTATAAGAGCAACCATGAGACCCAATACCCACTATATCTATCTATATCTATATAGAGATATAGATATAGATATTGAGTACATATATATATATATAGATATATATTTTTTTTTTTCCCAATTTAACATATGTCATTTCTTGCTTTTTTCAGGCCACAGTAGCAGCCTTTGCAGCCAGTGAGGGTCATGCTCACCCAAGGGTGGTGGAGTTGCCCAAAACGGAAGAGGGCCTGGGCTTTAACATCATGGGTGGGAAAGAACAGAACTCCCCTATCTATATCTCCAGAGTTATCCCTGGAGGAGTGGCTGATCGCCAAGGAGGACTGAAGAGGGGAGACCAGCTGCTTTCTGTCAATGGAGTGGTAAGATTTCTATGAAGCTACCCAGACAGTGGACTGTTTGGTCAGTACACAACCAGGCTGAAGTATATACCTTCATTGTGGTGAATGTGGCGCATTCACCACAATGACCTGTTATCGTGATGAATGCGCAACCACAATGGCTGATCCAAAAATTACACTGCTGTCAGTTTTGGGGTGTTTACCAGAACTGACAGAGGTGTGGTATCTGTGCAGAGTGTAGAGGTGGAACAACATGAAAAGGCTGTGGAGCTACTGAAGGCTGCCCAGGGCTCAGTTAAGTTGGTGGTCCGCTACACTCCTAAGGTTCTAGAGGAAATGGAAGCTCGTTTTGAGAAGATGAGGAGCGCCCGGAGACGACAGCAGCACAACAGCTACTTGTAAGACTCCCTTTTTGTCTATGTTTCACAAGTATTTTGAGAAATGTTTATTATATTTAATGTAGTATGCAACATTGTATCAAAAGTCATTTAATGGAATATAGTTTAAAATTGAGTGAAAGTATAAAAAAATCCTGGGGAAAGGTTGTTCTATGTACAATGGGGTATGTCATTATATGTTTAAAGAGTGTACCCAAAAGCAGCAGACTTGTAATGCTTGTTATGCTAAGTTGAGTTTTGTGATTTTGATTAAAAAAAATCTGATAAAATATGCAAGTTTCGAGGAAGGGGAGGAGGGAATGTCGAAGTTACTTGAAATCAACCCATTTCCCTATGCTGGACATTTTGGTTTAGAAGTAACAACACATGAAATTACCTGTAAAATGAATCATATAAAGTAACATCTCGATCTAACAGTAAAATTGAACTTCAGTAAGATTAATGGGGTTGTGTTTTTGTGTTTTGTGTCATGCTAATTTTTCTTTAATTCTATTACTTTTTGTATTTAATCACAAGAAATCAGTTATAATCATAGGCAGAAAGAGAGTGCTGCTAAGCCAGAGAAAAGGAACAGCAGGTTTCCTGAAAAAAGAGGAAGTACGTTTCCAGCCTTCAGAAAGTTTTAAAGAATGAAGTCTTAATACTTTGAATAATTGAATAAGACTTAGTGCAAAATATTTGCATTAATGTGGTTCTGGTGCTGAATTAGAGAAGCTGAATAGATTATTGATATGATTTTGACAACAAACTTGAAATGATATAAAATTTATAACTGCAATCAAAGATCACTGATGTGTGTTGGAGGGAGATGCTAGGTACAAGGTTAGGAAAAGTGATACTTGGCTCCTAATTTTTTGTGTACACAATATTTTTTGTTTGTATATTTCAGCCAATTTATTTTGTTGTTGCTGTTATTTTTTTTTCTTTATTTTGTTTGATTTGTCTTCCCTGTCTTATTTAAGAAGATTTAACTTCTCAGCAAAATTGTGCAGTTCCAAAATGTACAAATTACATAAATAAATCAAATGACTAAATTAAAGTTTTTCAGCTGCAATGGCATTAACTCATCAGCAAAAAGAACTGAAATCACCAATTATCTCAAAATATTGTATGTTTACTACAAGAAACCAATCGATCAGACAATGAACATAGAAAATTAAAAATGCAGCATTTCAATCAAGTCTACTTTTTGTCATATAATTCCAAATAACAAGGTGTTTCAATTCTCATTAATAAAGACACACTCTTTCCATAAATACATCGTAACAGTCTCAGAGGGACAATTTATTCCTATTAATGAAACAATCAATAATATTAATGTAACAATCACAAGTATTTATGGTCTGAACATGGATGACCCTACATAAGGGGTGGCAACTCCAGGCCTCGAGGGCTCCTGCAACTTTAGATGTATCTCTACTTCAACAAACCTGAGTCAAATAATGAGGTCATTAGCAGGACTCTGGAGAACTTGACTGGATTTAGGAGGTGACTCAGCTATTGGATTTAAGTGTGTTGAACCAGGGACACATCCAAGCGTTGCAGGACACTGGCCCTTGATGACCAGGATTGCCTGGCCCTGCCGCAATTTTTTTTACATTACAGAATGTTTTCGCATGAGTCACAATTATACGGGGAGACTTTAACACAGTCCTTCACCCAATAATAGGCAGCTCAAAGGACTGTCTATTGTTCTTTAAGCTATCAAAAGAACAATAGACAGTGTAAATCATAGAACTGTGTGAAAAGCACAGTTTTATGTGTTTTTCACATGTAAAACTGACATTCAATCCAACAAAACAAGAAAGACCCTTAAAACAAAATACAAAATCACATTTACCTTACAGAAAGAGCACCAAGCCACTGAATAAATGAAAGCAAACTGACCAAAAAAGCTGTTGGTTACAGCAGGATGTTTTGATGTTTTTTCCACAATTTTGTTAATAGAAATGAGGTAAATAAAAAAAATAACTATAATATTTTTTTCTTTTTACTGAAAGGAAATCTTAAGGTATGTACAGCCTTACAAGCTGCATGCACTACTGCTAAACACAGCATAACAGCACAGCTCTCATCAGTTGTTGGTGGTGAAAAGCTTGTGCTTAAAAAAGTGTACAACTGATATTTTCTTCCCTTTGTGTCTCCTTTTCTTCAGATCTCTAGAGTCCAGGGGCTAACAAAGCCAATACCCTCACCCACATCATCATTAGACCTTTCTGACTCTTCTGTCATTCTGAGGGGAGCTAACAGGAATGAAAAAATAACTAAAGCAGCCTCTTACCTGAAGCCAGCACAGAAGATTTGGATTTTCTCCTTTTTCCTTGTGTTTATTCCAGTCAGCAATTCAATTCCCAAAACCAGAAAAACTCATAAAAGTGCATATGTTAAGAACAACTCTTGTAAGAATAAGGCTGTAATGTTAATATATTCTATTGGGGAAACTTATTTGTCTTGTTACTTTAGAGAGTGTTTGGTGTGTATCTTAAACCTAATCTTAGTATCCGCTTCCTGGTTTAGTGTACTCAACAGTGTTATGAGTTTACTTATTTACTTATTGGCAGAGTAAATGCCTTTTGTCTGTCAGAGGTCTTTGGTACAGAGATCTTATGCATTTTCATGGTTGTTTGCAATAATGTGTAGTCAGGGGAGGCAGGCGAAATAAAAATAAGGCCGTGAGTAAAAAGTAGTAACGAGTAGTAGTAATGGGAAGCAATGATGAAAGAAAATCGATTGATCCACCTGATCTTTCTATAAATTGCTTTTCTTATTGGCAATTTCAACATTTTTATGGTCAAAATTGCTGAATTTAAGTATTGCCTGTTGAAATACATAAAAGAAGATTGGGGTGAGGCAGTGCTGTGCCTTACCTCTGGGAGCAATGTATCACAAAAGTGAATGAAGAAGGTAATTGGCACATGGCCATTGCTGTCTGATTATCTCCAATCTATTTGTGTAATTACACATTTCCAGGCAGAATTTGGCAAAGTTTGACCCGGTCCACATAGCACACATTTTGAAGCGCTGGAAAAAATTAAGAGACCACTTAAAATGATAATTTTCTCTAATTTTACTTCATATAAGTATAGATGTTTGAGTGAAATAAAAAATTTCATTATATGACTTTATATATGAATTTTGGAGAAAACGTATCTCTACAAAATCCCAAGGAATTTTTTTAACACTTTGAAGACAATTTAGGCTAGAATTTTTGCCTTTTGATGAGGCAAAATTTGTGCTCTGTAAAGAATCATGAATTGAATTGCTTTCACTCTATTGCAAACACTTACAAGATTTCTCCAGGCATCAGTCCAGTCATCATCCTTTAAGTTACAGATTACAGTTGCCCACAGATCCTTCAAATAAAATGTTTGACTCATATTGTGATATTGAAGAGTATCATACATTTTATTAATAGAAGTTGGGGACTTTGTCAAGATATATCCTGACAGACCAAAAGTGCAGTGTTTTTCCTAATATTAACCTATAGGTACTGAGAAAAATCCTTGTTTGAGAAAGTGTATTTTTAAAATCAATTGATTGAATGACATCAGAACTTTCTATCAAGTACTGTCATCATCCGACACATCAGAAATGCAGTGGCTACAAGTGAACGTCCGATTCTTATGTACACCATTCCACATCTGTTTGATGAAGAAGAACACCCGGTGGAGGTCTCCCAAGAGACAGTAAAGGCTTGTAAAGAGGAATGTCAACAAAGAGAACTTTATCCTTACGATGAAACAGTATTCAGCTTGTGTTGCCATTTAACGTCTAAAAACGTTTTACTCGCACCATTCACGATGAAGCCATTAAGTTGTATATTTTCCTGAGAACATACATATGTACAGCCTTATAAATGGTGCAATGTAGCCTGTCATATTGGGATGAGGCTTTTTCTTGCCATTGATGTGTAACTGATGCTCAGATGTTGTTGTGAACATACACATTTCTGAGGGGAAAAAATCCATAAAGAGTAACCCTAACCCTAAAATTTATTTGGGGTTAAAATCGCAGTCCTTCCCACACTCTAACGAAACGTCAGTTACACTCTAGTTTTGGCAGTTTGTAACTGACAAAATTTTTTGATCATTTTCCGTTTTTTTGTCGGCATGGTAAATGAATCCCACCACAAGTAACAGCTCCAATGCCGGCACCTTGCAGCACATTATGTTACCACTTTTGTGGGTGGGCATGCAGCGGTACGAGCTGCATTATCGGTCATGGAAGAAGAAGCTATAATGCATAAGGAGGGCAGTGACTGACTTGTGTAGCATTGCTATGGGCAGACCCCAAGAATAATAGAGGCGTTCCATCGGGTGAAGAACAATAGGTTTAGTTTAGACCCAGTGTTATGATGCTAAAAATGTGCATCAAAGCTAAGCTTGGCTAAAAAGTTACAATGTATCATGTGGAGAGTCACAAGGATGTTGACTAAAATGGACTTGAACCATTCAGTATGTTAAAATTAGTGAATATATTAAACTTAGCCAAATTATAATGTTAGCATGAATACTGTCAGTATCATGGGGCGTTACTAGCATGTTGTCTGTAATTGACTTACTTCATTAAGTATACTAAACATGACTAATAAGAAGGGGAAATAGCCAATACCTTATTTAACGTAAAAAGCTAATGCTAATGCCCTAACCTGAGGGAAAAAGATAATGCAGGCTAATCTCATTGCACCGCCTATGGTGATGCACTAGTGGGGGGCAATGAAATGCTAATGTTGTGCTAATGTTAATGGTCAAGACAGTGCCCTAACCCACTTTTACCTTTACAGGTAAGGGATAGAGTTAGTCACTGCAAGTCAGTCACTGCTCTCCTTATGCATTGCTATGAGAAGGAAGGCCCCAACTAGAAAATTTCTGAAGAAATTTAACCAGGGCCTGCCAAAGTGTGCCCGTTGGTTTGCACCCAGCATTCTGATGCTCAAAATTTGCATCAATGCTACGCTTGATTAAAAAAATTACAAAGTATCTTGTGAAGAATCACAAGAATGCTCAAGAACATGGACTTGCACCATTCAGTATGTTAAATTGACTGTATAAGCTAAAATTAGCCAAAAATGTTAATGTTAACGTGAATACTCTCAGTAGCATGTGGGGCATCACTAGAATGTTGTCTGTAATTGACTTACTCCATTCAGTATACTAAACATGGCCAATAAGTAAGAGAAATTGCTAATACCTTATGTAAGGTAAAAGGCTAATGCTCAAGGCAGAGGCCTAACCCAAGAGAAAATGATAATGGCGTTGTACTAGTTGGGGGCAGTGAAATGCTAATGTTTGTGCTAATGTTAATGCACTGTCTTGCTCCACAAGACAGTGCCCTAACCCACTTTTACCCTGAGAGGTAAGGGATAGTGTTAGGGTCAGAGGTGAGGAATGAACTTAACAGCAAGTACATATTGTGAAGGTGAGGTTTGTCTTACTGGTAAAGATGAATTACACAAGTGGTCACTGGGGTTTGGTTACTTACTGGGGTTGGAGGAGTCTTAATCTGGGTCTGGTTGTAGGATAGAGCAGTGTGGATGTTGGAGGCTTGCATTGGAGGGCAAAATACAACCAGAGACTCAAATAGACACTGGTTCATCACCAGCAGTGGAATGAAGATCCAGAAGAATTTTCAGAAGAGCTTGAGATTATGGAGGTTAGGTTCTCTGGCAACACAAAGCCACGAAGGAAAACCTGTGTGGAGATCAACAAGTAGAAATTATAGCAGTGAAAACTAGAAATCAGAGAACAAGACTCAGAGTACCATAACCGCTCCTCTTCCACTCCACACTGATGAAGAAGTACTGACTGCAGGTGTGTAGAATTCAGATGCCAGCACTGCCCTCCAGGCAGGCATCATCCTGGCTGACTGAAGGAATGCAGCAACAAAAACATCTCCATAGAAAGGCCAAAACCCCAGTTCCCAACACCTAACAGGTTGACCTTTGAACCTGTCACAGAACCAAAACTGTGATTAAATTATTAAACATGAGATCCAGACAGGTCTGAATCAGAACCAGCAACCACCTGATGATGGATCATCGACTGTTAAATCTCCAGGACCTGAACTAGACTTACTAGACTGAACAAGACCTCAGAAGGCCTCAATGATGGCACTGGTAGTTCTGAAGGAATCATGGTCGGGTCGGTTCTACAAAACATCTGAGGATAGATCTGGACCCAGCAGTTCGGGAACCTGGATGGGTTCACTGAGGGGTTTTGGTTCAAACTCCTTTCTGTACATAAACATGTTCACATAAAGACTTGGCTAAACAGATCCGCATCAAGTAACATGTAAATGTTTAGATATTATGTTACTTTCCAACAGTATTATTTCATAACTGATAACTGATGGCAAGCCTGACCATCAAAAAATAGTCAGAAAATCCACATTTTTTTAGGATTAGGATTTTCATGAAGCCTTGAAGCAAAATCTTTTTTTTTTTTTTTTTTTTTTTTTTGCCATGTCATTTATTTTATGGTATATTTTTTATTTCACATTTTCTTTTCTTAGAACTTTTGGCTCACAACAATCTGAGTTTTAGATGTAAAAACAAATGTTGCCTATCAAATTAATGAAACATGGAATACTTTAGGAAGCTTTTCTTATTTTCTTTTTCACCAACAACTTTTTACAGCCATTTATTTCACATTGTGGTCGGAACCAAAAGAGTTTCTGTCCATCTTTGGTATCTAAAGCCGAACTCCAGAAAGGTTGAAAATATATTCTAGTTCATTTTGAAATGACATTTAATGATAATTATTGAGTAAACAAAAGTTTGTGGTTGTATTGAGGCTGGTATGACATTGATTACCTTAAAAAAAATATTAAATTACTGTTCAGTGATAAAGCACCAAACCTGAGATGAAACATATTAAACTCATTTGCCAATTGGTTATCAGAATTAAAACCTCATTTTCTTCACTGAATGCTTTCCTCTTTTTGTTCATGAAATTTTTCTATAATTTTGACATTGAAATAGAAAATATTTTCACATATTTTCCAGCTAATGTTTTGGGCAAGAGGTGGGGTCACCCTGGATCAGTGTTGTAGAAAGTACTGAAATCTTGGAGTCAAGTTAAAGTATCGGTACCGCTCCAAAATATGACTTTGGTAAAAGTCAAAGTCACTGACTGAAATGTTACTTGAGTTAAAGTATTAAAGTATTTGAAATGTCTTGTACTTAAGTATGGAAATTACTGTAAAAATGGATGTACTCAAGTAATGTAATGAAAATTTCAAGTAAAAAGTAAAACCAGGCAAATGCAGTTTGAATGACATTTTTTATATTTTGGTAAACTTGTTAAATACACTTAAAATAATGTACACAACCAAGTGCAGGCAAAATTAAACCTGCTAATAGATAAACCTGCAGCATCATTTAGTTAAGAACATTAGGTGCTTTACTTAAACCACAAGGTTAACTTAACCTGCTTTAGGTTAACTTAACCTGCTTTACAACTGAACCAGCTTCTTGGTAAACCCTCCAAACAGAAAATACAAAGTTTCTATAAGCCTCAAGTTTTTCCTTTCAGTAAGGTCAGTGCTGAAAATGAGAAAAATAAATAGTGGCCAAAATGCGGCCAACATGAAGTAAATTCCTCTACTTCAGAAACTATAGGTGAACACAACTGGTCATTATGCAAAAGAAAAAAAGAATTGGGAGGGAAATGCAGCTTATTGACATCTGAAGAGGGAGAGCTTTTAGTTAACTTGGTGTTTAATGGGAGAAGCGAAACAGACCTCCATGAAGCTGACACCCCACCTACTCAAATAATCCAGCAAATAGTCTGATTGGTTTGTGCTCCGTTTGTGCCGTTAAAATGTTTGTTTGTGCAGCTTTGGCTTCCGAGATATTAAAAATGATTTTTTAGGCCATCCAAAATATATACTTTTTAAGATTACAATTACTGAAAATATTGAGTATGACTAAAAATTCGCTAGAGAACAGTGTGTCTCATGTAATAGCATGAATTTTCTTGTCAGTTGGTCACAAGGCAAGAAATCTATTTCCATTAGTTTCTCAGGGGAGTTTGGATGTAAAATTTGTTGACTCTCCCTGAGTGAAACTCCGACACCTTGAGGAAGGAGGAGATCAGAGACCGGCTGGCCGAAAATAGCGTTCATGAATCGGATCAACCTCGAGCTAGACGCCTCTCACACCGGATATTGGAACAGCCAAAATCCAAATTGAAAACAACTTTGCTGCGTTTGTTTTAACGGCACAAACCTGCACAAACGGAGCACTAACGAACCAGCCCACTTTGGTTTGTTTTGGAGCAAAATGGGGTGGGGGGGTAACTCTGGATGACCTAAAAAATCATTTTAATATCTCGGAAACCAAAGCTGCACAAACGAAAAATTTAACGGCACAAACCTACACAAACGGAGCACTGACCAATCAGACTGTTTGCTGGTGGGGAGGTGAAACCTGTGCATCCTATTGGTGGTGATGAACAAGCCCAGGCAAGCAGGCTTTGTTTCAGTCAGTCAGTAGGTTGATCAAAACATTTGCATTTCTCTCTCGCTTTTTTGTAACGAGTAACTAAACCACACATTGAAAATGTATCGGAGTAAAAGTATGAAATTAAGTTCAGAAATGTAGTGAAGTAAAAGTGAAAGTTTTCAAGAATTTTCATACTTGAGGAAAGTATGAAGTACTCCAAAATGTACTTAAGTAAAGTAGTGAAGTATTTTTACTTCATTACTATACAACACTGGCCTGGAGAGGTCGCCAGTCTGTTGCAGGGCAACACAGAGACAGACAGGACACCAGTTTTTGGACTGTGGAAGGAAGCTGGACAACCCAGAGAAAAACCTAATTCTGTAAAGAAAGACCCCAGGCCAGGAATCGAACCCAGGTCTTTCTTGCTGCAAGGCAACAGTGCTACCATCTGTGCCACTGTGTCATTAGCTACTAATAACATCAGTTAATTCATCAATGTCACTACAAGAGTCCTTAAACATGTCCCAATCTGTTATGTCAAAGCAATCCTGCAGGATGAGTTTGGAATCATCAGTCCAGTTGTTAATCTGTCTAGTGATGGTTTTATCGTTGTCTCCTAAGGGGACAACGATAAGCTGGTATAAGACGCACCCAAATTAGGGAGAGGGACAGGTTTATAGGCTCCTTTGACAGAACCATAACCAATGACGTCAGTAACGCGTTAGTTAGTAACGAGTTACTGACGTCGGGCCACTTTTTTCAGTAACGAATAATCTAATGCGTTGCTATTTCAAATCCAGTAGTCAGACTACAGTTACTTACCGAGATCACTTTGTAATTAAATTTTACTACCTCTACACGCATCAGGGAGTGACCGCCATTTCTATGCGACAGTATCAGCAGCGACAGAAACATAAACAATGGAGGGTTTAGTTGTGCAACTAAACGAAATCTACACAATAGAAACACACAAAAACATGAACAAATTGCTACAGTTTTTTTTTGTACCATTGTAACCATTAAACAATCTCCCCTTCATTTCAACCTTATAACTGGAGACACATTGTTGATGTAATTATTATAAAATAACTGGCAATTAAGTATTGGCAAAGATCAATGTGATTTTCACAGGTGGTGGAGCGTTGTTGTTGTTAGCAGCTGCTGAAAGTAACTAAAATAGTTACTTTTAATGTAACGTAGTTACATTAAATAACCAAATAAACCAAATCAAGTAGTCAGTAATCTAACTGAATTACTGTTTTAAGGAGTATCAATAGTCCGATTAAAGTTACTTTTCCAAAGTAAGTATACCATCTCTGACCATAACACAGGTCCATAATTTTGCTATGCCCTGTGGGACAGGTGACATATTGATAGAAGTCCTTATGAATTTTTATTCATGAACAATGGTTAAAATCGAAAAGGATCAATACAGGAGCACCAGGACACTTGGACTGCAGCTTCTGTGTCTCCTTTGATATGGACTCTGATACTTGCTCTTCATTGGCTGTGGGATGAACGTAAACAACAAAACTAGTAGACGATAAATATCTGGAGAAATTCCCCACATATTCCCAGGGGAGATAGAATAGTTCAATGTGTTTAGTGCATAACTTCTCTCTGACTATAACAGTTTTACACCAGCTTTCAGTAACATACAAACACACACCCCTTCTTTGTGACGTGCCAGAAACGCCAGCATCGCGGTCCATCAATTGTTATTTCCGTGTTTGAGTCTCTGTCCGCAAGTTTCTGTGCTTTTGTCAAAGTTGAGATTTTACTGGAACATAAATCAGGTTTTTATTTAATGCAGAAAATGTTTAAGACTTTTAAATGAGTGAACTTTTATTTATTCTTTATTTTTTGGAAATCTTTGTTCACAATCCTTTTAGTCTGTCAATTTTGCAATGAAAAAATATGTAATAAAATATGATTCCTGCCTTCAGACTCGCTGCTGGATCTGATTGGAGGAAACCCTTCTAACCCCGCCCACACCGCGTCGCTCCCGTGAGTAATGGGGCGGAGCTTTAGAAACTGTCACCGTGCACGCTCTTGACTCACGTTGCCGCCCCTTTCTGTTTGCAGGTTTATGTGTGTGAGAGAGACATACTTAAAGCTGATTGAGCAACTGAAACGCCCAGAGAACCGTCCTATGCGCATGCGCAGAGCCAGGAGCGGAGTGTGGAAAGTTTGTGATGAAAGTTTAGAGAGATACTGTTCAGTAGGAGAGGAAGAGGAGAAAGAGGAAGAGGGGGTGAAGCTCTTTGTCTCCCGCTGAAGCTCCCACCCGAAGCGGTTCCTCTGGAAGATTCAGCGACTTCTCTCCGTTCTCCAGGCCGCCTTCAGCTGCTCCTCCCCCAGCATGAAGATCCAGTTCGCCCCGCTGAACGTGCCCCTCCGGAGGCGGCTGCAGACCGCAGCGGTGCTGCAGTGGGTCTTCTCCTTCCTGGCTCTGGGTAAGACTGGTTCTACTGGTTTTACTGGGTCTGCAAGGATCTACTGGTCCTGTTGGGTTTACTAGTTTTGGAAGTTCATGTCCAACCAGTAAACAGAGCATGTAGGAGGCTCTGATCCTGGTTCCAGGTTCTGGTTCTGCTCTGGAAGTTCTGAAAGGAACCTGCTGATCGGTTCAGAACTGAATGAGGAGATGAAGCATGGTCTGCTCTGCATCCCCAGAACCAGAACCAAGAGAGGAGAAGCAGCTTTCAGCATCTATGCACCAAAAATTTGAAACAAACTTCCAGAAAACTGTAAAACAGCAGAAACCCTGACTTCCTTTAAATCTCAACTAAAAACACACCTGTTTAGAATTGTATTTGAAATGTAATATGGAACAATATATTGACTTTGTGTTCTTGTGTTTATGATGTAAAGCATTTTTAAATGCCTTGCTACTGAAATGTGCTATACAAATAAAATTTGATTGATTGATTGATTGATTGATTGATTGATTGATTGATAGAGGAAGTGTCATGCTGTGGATAATTTCAGAGCAGACATTTTAGTTGAACAGAATCGTCCAGAACCAGAACGGTTCTGGAAGGTCCGATTGTGAACCGGGTTGGTAAGGTGGTCCGATGGACCAGAAGCAACTGAACCAAACAGAACCATCAGAACCCTGTTCAGCCAGTAGAACTCTGGTCTGACCTAACAGGTTGGTTCTGCCTGGTCCAGTTACTCATCCCGTCTCTGTTTCAGCCCAGTTCTGTCTGGCTGTCTTCATCCTCCTGGCTGTCTCTGATTGGTGGATCGCTGCTCTGTTCTATGCTGGTTGGCTGTGGCTGGACTGGGACACGCCCACTAGCGGAGGCCGGCGATCCCATTGGGTCAGGAGCTGGAGCGTGTGGCGGTACTTCAGGGATTACTTCCCCCTGGAGGTGAGACCAGAACCAACCCCACCCACAGATGATATTGATTATTGATTGATGATCAATGATCATCAATCATTGATTGTTGTCTCTGCAGTTGGTGAAGACTGTTGATTTGGACCCTACCCAGAACTACATCTTTGGGTTCCATCCCCACGGTGAGACTCTCAGGGGTTCTGGTTCTGACCCGGTTCTTTCCACCTTTGGTTCTGTTTCTGACCCAGCTCTCTCCCCAGGGGTTCTGGTGGCCGGGGCGTTCGGGAACTTTTGCACAGAGGCGACCGGGTTCTCCTGCCTGTTTCCAGGCTTGCGGTCCCACCTGCTGATGCTGCCGTTCTGGTTCCGAGTGCCATTCTTCAGGGATTACATCATGTGTGGAGGTGAGTGAGGTTCTGCCAGGTCGGGCAGCAGAAGGTCCGGTTCCAGCAGAATAGGCGGTTCTGGTTCAGATTTAAATATTCAAAACAGGAAACAGTATGTGGGTATACTGGTTCTGTTCACCGGACTAAACTAGTCTGTCTGTAACTGCATAGAACCCAGCAGGTCGGACCTGGAGCAGAACCAGGATTCTGATGGGTCTGGTTCTGTTCACCAGCAGCTCTGGGTTCAATCAATTTATGATTATTTTTGGTTCATTTATTTCTGTTACCTGGAGACCAAAGTGATGGAACAAATGCAAAGTGGAGACATTATACTGGGATAACTAGGGCAATAATTAACAATATTACAATAACTAATATGTGCCTCAATGACAGTTACATAGTTAAAAGTGGATAAATGCAGATAAATTGAAACCAGGCCAATATACCTGGATATCTTCTGACTCTGCAGGTAGGTACCATGAAGAGGGGGAGGCCAGAGGTCAGAGGTCACGCTCAGTCAGGTTCTAGTGGTATACCCAATCTGGATGAACATCTCTGATCTGGTTCTGTTAATGTTATCTTCTCTGCTGAGTTATTGGGTCTGAGTAGATAATTTATGTGAAGTTTAATATTTAAGGTTTTGTTTATGAATCTCTGCTGTTTATCATTCATTGTATAATCTGGAGGTTGAAGGAGGAAATGATTTATAAACAAGTTTAATCTGGGATCAAATGACATCCTTGTTAAAAAAACACAGAGGTTCTTTATTACTGATCAATAATGGACTCATCAGGTTCTGGTTTGTCTGATCAGAATTTAACCCTTAAAATAGAGTCATCCAAGTTTTAATGTCCTGTAATCTACTAAAGTTGGATTAATCTGGATTATAGATGAATCTGAGTATCATCAGAACCACCAGAGTCCAGACTGATTGGACCCAGCAGTCAGAGCCAGCCAGATTCTGGGTTTGGACTTTGGTTCTGAACCCAGATCAGCTCAGCTGATTCCCTGTGCTCCAGATTACAACAAACCTCATCAGTGACCTTTTACCTCTGTTACACAGCACCAGGGGGAGTTGGGTTGTGTGAACAGTTTCATCAGAACCGCCGGGTCCAAACCGTCCAAAGAGAAACTGGACTGCAGGTCACAGCAGGGGGAAGGCTCTCTGATTGGCTGGCCACATGAGGTCACATGGAGTCAACAAAGGTCAAGGGTCATAATTAGCTCTGCTGCAGGTGGAGACAGATGAAGTTCAGGGAGGCCAGCTGCCAGATCTGCTCCCACCTGGTGGCTGGATGTGGAACTGCAGCCTGAGTTTCCTCCATCAGGCGGCCCAGAACCCAGCAGGATTTTCTGACCGGCTTTGTCAGCCTCTTCCTGTCAGAGCAGGAACCTGGTGGCTGTTTGGTAAAACTGGTAACTATCAGCTAGGCCTGTCGCAATAAACAATAAATCAATTAATTGCACAATAAATTAAAACTATCGACCTCATTATCATTATCTGCATTATTGTTTCTTCCGGCCCTTTTCTCTTACTATTCATGACACTGAATGAAAAAAGGTTCAACTCCAGTGCTCTCCACTGACTCTCCCTTCCTCATTTCCTTAGTGTAATGCCCAGCATGCACTACATTATTTTAGAGCTGCCAGTCGATTGTCGGCCCATTTTCAAAACCTGAGAGACACAGGGTTAGGGTTTCCTGGATATAATGGTTTGATTGAACCGTGTGGTGTCCAACAATGGGCACAAAATAATAAGTCTAGTTAACTAATTTTGAAACCAGTCATTAATCAACACTTTACGATAATCCACTTTATTTTTGTTTTTGGTTTATTAGTTCCAGCATTAAGTGTTCTTTTGAAAATAAAGTGTATCTATCGTTGGCAGGAAATTTCATACATTGTTATGCCATTTCCATCAAATCAGTGTAAAAAGGTCTTCATGCAATATTATCGTTTATTGTAATAATTTTTGAGATAAAAAATTGCTTCGCAAAATTTGTTGTCAAGGCAGCTTCACCAGAGAGCTGGTTACCAACTGATAACTGGTAAAGCTAACTCTATCAGCATCACCAGAGAGCCACTATTATTATTGAACAAAAAGAAAACTGTTTCAATGATGTTCACAAAAAACCCATAGAACTGGAGCGGTCCAGTGTGTTCCTGGGGGGAACAGAGCTTGACCTTGTGCAGGAGTTCAAGTACCTCGGCTCACATTGGATCCAACACTGTCCTTTAAAAAACACATTAAACTCACAGCAAATAAAATCAAATTTAATCTGAATAACTTTAAACAAATCAGACCATCAACGACAATTAACTCCACAAAAATGTTCCTGCACTCAATGGTATTTTCACACATAGATTACTGCTTCACAACTTGGTCACTCACTGGAGATACATTATTAAAACCTATAGAAATGTTATTCAAAAAGTCGATAAAAATTCTTGATCAAAATCCTCTGTCTTATCATCAGTGTCATATTTTGGAAAAATATAATATGCTTAACTTTGAAAACTTTATTAATTTCAAAAACAGCTGCCTTATCTACAAAGTTCTTCATGGACTCGCTCCACCTCCGCTTGCTATCTACTCTACACAAAGAGCCGAGCGAGGTCTGGGCACCAGGGCGTCTTCCAGAGGAGACCTGGAGATCCCTGACAGGAAAACAACATTTGGGCAAACGGTTCTGTCAGTCAGAGGGAGTCACTTCTGGAACAGAGTGCCGGCTCGGATCAGAGTCTTCCACCTATAGCGCTTTTAAAAAACACCTGAAACTGTTTATTAAAACTTCCCAGACATGTCATCATTTTAACTAACTTTTTACTGTGTTTTTTGTGAATGTTTGTTAATGTTTGTTAATTCTTGATTGTGTGTTTATGTCTTTTTGTTGTTTGGGTCTCCTTGTCTAGGACTACACATTTAAATGAGCAATTATGCTATAATCTGGCTCATTTACAGTCTATACAGTAGTGATGATTGTTCATTAATGTGCACTGTCCTTAATAAAGACTAAAGATTAAAGACTATATAGGGTTAGCTACAAGTTACCAGTGAACTGGTAGCTGGTCCCATTGGTTCCACTGTTGTTAGAACCTCCAGAACCAGCAGAACCTGCAGGCTGTTAGGGTTCTGGTAGCACCATCTGGACCAATCAGGTCTGTGATGGATGATGAAGCTCCACCTCCCATTCTGGTTTTGGACCAGTGAGAACCAGTCAGAACCTCTGGATGGTTTCAGATCTCCACATGGAGAGGGGTCAGCTTGATGTTCTGAAGAGAACCTTGGTTCTGACCGATGTCCCTCTGTCTCCCAGGACTGGTGTCCAGCAGTAAGTCCAGCCTGTCCCACCTGCTCAGCCGTCCTGAAGGAGGAAACGTGGCCGTCATCGCCGTTGGCGGAGCTCCAGAAGCTCTGGACGCTCGACCCGGAGCGCTGACTCTGCAGGTAGGTACCATGAAGAGGGGGAGGCCAGAGGCCAGAGGTCAGAGGTAACGCTCAGTCAGGTTCTAGTGGTATACCCAATCTGGATGAACATCTCTGATCTGGTTCTGTTAATGTTATCTTCTCTGCTGAGTTATTGGGTCTGAGAGGTTGCAGGTTCAATTTTTGATCAGAACTGAATCAGAACTCAGAATTGGACCAGAACCAACAGCAGAAGCCTCTGCTGTTGGTTCTGTTGGGTGGCTTGTCACTGACTGACTGATCCTCGTTTCTGTTTCCAGGTGAAGAACAGGAAGGGCTTCATCAAGATGGCTCTGAAACACGGGTAGGCGGAGCCAGACTGGTGGGCGGGGCTTTGTTAGTGGGTTGGGCTTCATGATCAGAGACCCAGTTGTTATTGTTTGCGTGTGTGTGTGTGTGTGTGTGTGTGTGTGTGTGTGTGTGTGTGTGTGTGTGTGTGTGTGTGTGCAGAGCTCAGCTGGTTCCTGTCTTTTCGTTTGGAGAAAACGAATTATTTGACCAGATGGAAAACCCTTCTGGATCTCCACTGAGGAGGCTGCAGGTCACACACTCTGGGAAATACACTGATATACACACTCTGAAACACACACTCTGAAATTCACACTTGACATTCTGACACACGTTGATGCACTCCACTCACATCTCCAGGTTTCTGATTTCCTTCATTTTGTCGCACTCCAAACAAACTCTAGTTTTTAAATAATTTTAACTAAAATGAATTTTTTCAGATATAAATTTTTTTGTTTCCAGATGTTGATTTGAACACTTTCAGGTAATTCTTTGTCCCGTATTGAGGCGATTTGGACCTTCTTTAGGGAATCCACTCCCATCATCATGCTGCGTTCATGAACTGTAGAACATTTGGGAAACTGCAGATTTGAAGTTTAACAGTTTTAGTAGAAATTCACAATCAGATCTTTATGTTTGGAACCTGTCAGCTTCTATTTGAAATAAATCTATGCGTGAAAAGCGTCTTTAGATCCCAGCACTGGGATTTCTGCAACCATGAACTCACCACAGATGTTTCTGTTCAGCATCATCTGGTTCTTATTTTTATTGGTTTATTGATCAGGAACAGATCCATCACGGTCAGTTAATAGAACTGGCTGCTAATACCCGTTAGTAGCTTCTTGCCCCCAGTAGGGGGTTTGGGTGGTTAGGACAATTCCAAGGGCCCCTGACCAACAGGGGACCCTCCAGAATTGTTTTTTTTTTTCATAGAAATAAAAAAAAACTGGTCCCTTTCTGTAACTTCTATATAAATATATTTTTACATATTTGTTAAAACTGTCATTATGTTGTGATAGTATAGTCTTAGAGGTAATTTGTGAAAAATCTATTTCCTCTCCTTTCTCCCAGTGCTATCTAGAAACAACCAATCAGAGACAGGAGAGTTTTAGTGCCGTCAATCACGATCTCATGTGGCTGCTCATCCCTATGGGGCAACTAGTGCAGCCTGTTGTCTAGTTAGCATAGCTACCAATGACAGAAGCTAAACAGTTTTCCTGTAATAAGTTGTTTCTCCACCATATCTCACATGAATCTGTTTCCATGTCCATGTCCACTTAGGTTGCATCATGGCAGCTGTTCAGTAGGATTCCCCTCTGAGCTTCACTATTTAAATAAAGAAAATCCAAAATGTTTGTAGCTTCATTAAAGAATAATATTTTTTAAATCAACAAAAAGTGTTAAAATTAGCTAATCAACCACCGCTGTGGTTATGACAGGCTTATTAATAATCAATAAATATCAAGCCTGTAAACCTGATATTGTAAAATTATCAACAACACAATAAAAGACATTTTAAATGAAATATTTAAATTTGTTGTTGAATAAATAACACTTAAAGGTGGTGGAAAAAACACAGTTGTAGATTAAACTGATTTCATTTGTTTAGTTTTTTAGCCGAAAGAAGATAAATATGAAAAACGTCCATAGTAACAGACACTAGTGAGTCAGTTACTAGGGAGACAGAATTGAAGCCTGCAGTTTGTCGCATACGCCACCAGGAGGAGACAGCGGGCATTTTCATTTAATATATTCTTATATTTAGACATTAGAATTGATAAGAACTAAAACAGCAAAAAATATTTAGATACACAAAAAACAATGGCTAGAGTAAATGAAACTTAAACTACAACTGTTGAAGTGATGTTTATTATAGTGCTAAATCTGCCATAATGTTCTTTTGGTCAAAAGTTCTTTTGCCTGGTAATCATACAAATATTTCTAAATATTTTCACCAACTTTAGACTTATGAGAAAATGAATTGTCACATGGGGACATAACTACTTCCATAACTGGTCCGTATTTAGCTCAGGTGTGTCTTGCCTCAGGTAAACCATCCCATCATCACCAGATCTGGCCCCAGTCTGGTTGACATCCAGTTTGCCGTACCAGAGGTTTTCCAGATCCAGACCGGGCCGATCTGCTATATAGCCACTGCAGGGTTATGCAAGAAACAACAAAAATTCTTAACATCGTGAATGGGTTTAACTGACATTTGTCCTCTGGACACATTTCCCACCTTAGCTGAAGATTTACAGCTCCTATAGAGTCACAGTGGTCCTCATCAACGCTCTGCGGTCAGTCCAGCAGAATGTCCATGTCCTGGTAGGAGAGGTTTGCAGGTGGTCCATCCTGTCTCAGTGTCCCTGGAGACATTCAGAGTTGGGACTTTTGTTGTAGAACCGAACCTTTCTGTAAACTGAACCAGAACTTGTGGAGAAGGTTCTTGAGAAAGCAGCATCATGTTTCATGATTGTGATTGTTCTGTTCAGAACCTAAGAGTCCAGAAACAGTACTCTGGACTCTGGTTCTGGTAAGAGAGCTGAAAAGGTTTTACCTTCAGGTACCAGAATAGAGGGGTGGAGTCTAGTCTTGGTCTGGAGACAAAATGTAGACGACCTCAAAGTCTGAATACTTTTCTCAGCTCTGGGTTGATTATGTTTAATATTATGGGATGTTGTTTTGTCAGCAGAACCGGCTGCAAAGCATCATGGGAATAGCGTTGCCTCTGTTCCACGCCAGAGGAGTTTTCCAGTACAGCTTCGGCCTGATTCCCTACAGGAAGCCCATTCACACCGTGGGTAAGTTCTGCTGACCCAGTCTCCATGGTGGACCCTCTGACTGAACCGGGAGGTCCAGAGTAGAGAAAGACCGCCTCTTAAGTTTAGAACCAGTGATGATCCAACCTCACAGAATGTTTTCCATATTCAGGTTTGGATCTTATGGAGCAGAGCCAGGAACATAACTGGTCAGCGGTTCTGTTCACTGGTTCTGTTCAGCACTAGTAGAATAGTCCTGGTGGAGTGAACCGGGTTCTAGTATCGGGTCACATTAGAGGTTCTGATCTCCATCAGTCAAACCTTTAATCTGGTTATAAACTGGATTCAAATCTAGTTATAATTTACTCGTTTTTTGCAGGGGGTACTTTCCAAAAAGAGCCCGTAATAGGCGAAATCCGCCAAGTAGTAACCTTTATTTTTTTTTTTTACAATTATAAATGAAGTACTCCATTATACATTGAAACCGAACAACTAAACCTTTTTACAGACCCAAGCATTTGTTTAACAAATAAAAGTACTGTATAAACGTTTTTTTTTTCTTTTACAAATAATTACTGCACTGTAAAATAATCATTTCATCAATACGAACTGAAGGCTTCAAATTGCGGAGATCAGCACCGCCTCACCGTGACCCAAGTCATTGGATTGAAACGAGAGAAAATGATTTTGAAAAAAACTACAAAGTCCAGTAGGACAAATAGTGACTCGCGTGTGTTCACTGCTGTTCTGACTGAGCCGCTGCATCCTGACTCCGCTCTGCGGCGCTTTGTTCTTCTAAAACCCGCGGTGTGTTTTTTCAAGAGAAGAACAGTTATAGGTAGTTGTTGGCGCTCTTTTTTCTTCTGGGCCAAAAGATTCTTATAAACCGACATGCCGCCATCGAGTATGTTTGAGTAGCATGTCCAGAAGTTGAACTTTTTCTGCGATAATTAGAATCTTCCTCTGCCTTTTGGGCCCGACCGCAAGTGCCTTTTGTCGGTGCTGAACATTTTGTCGACATTATGGGTTTTAGAAAAACTTAAAATTGCAAGAGAATTTGCAAACTTAAGTTTGCCAAGCTGTTTTACGTATGTGTACATATTAAACCGCAACGTTATTGACTCTTTAGCCAATGAAGACACAGAATACAATGCACAAAAATACTGCACAAAAAATCCGTGAAGCAGCGATACCGTGAAAGGTGAACCGCGTTATTGCGAGGGTTCACTGTATTCACTGCGATGGACTGGCGACCGATTCAGGTGACCCCGCCTCCGGGGAGATTTTTTCAATCTCACCCGATTGAAAAAAATCTGGCAAGATTGTTTCCAGTGAAACGATCTCGCCCGATTGTTTCACTGGAGAGGCACAAGCACCTTCTGACCCCATAGGGACAAGGTGTAAGAAAATGGATGGATGGATAGATAAATTATTCATATTGAATAAATTATCAGTTTGTTCTCAAGGAGTCTGGATAAGATGAACATTTTCATATTGAGCATCAAGGTAACGTTAGCTTGGTCGCTAATTTTTCAGCAGTTTTTAGGAAGTGCTGAATCCCTCCAATCAGAACGAGTGTAAATAAAAATAAAACGGTTTTATGTCCAAAAATATTGTCATGGCTCAACTTACCCTGTGTGTATGGGGTAAGTTGAGCCGTATGCCTGACACACATACACACACTGTTTGCCATGGGGAACCCTAACCCTCACAACTCCACCCCACCCTTCTCTCTCCTCCTTCCTCAAATTAGTCGCCTTTTTTAAAACACATTTTGTTTCACACATTTTGTCAGCTTTGAAAACTTTTCTTATTTTTGTCCATTCCTGTTGAAAAGCTTTTAGTAATGAAGACCAGACTAAATTTTGATGGCTTTGGAAAGTAAATATTAATGTTTGCAAAGAAAAAGCCTAGAACTGAAGAAAATTAGAAACTATTTAATTTATGAAATTGCTGCGAGTCTTTTAAATATTTTTTTTTCTTTTGCATTAGGAAAGGAATATTAAGTTTGTAAAGTTCAGACTCCATGTCATCTGATAACATTAATTGAGTGATACAAATCTTTTTCTAAAGTATATTTAGTTGATGGTATTTAGTGTCTTTGTTGCTTCCTTTGTTTCTCCAATAGTTGTTCCTTCTCTACATTCACTAATAACTGTTCTGTGTTAATAAACACAATGAATAAAATCCACTATGTAATCAGATGCAGAACTGTTTAATAAATTACATGACTGAAAAATGTATTTATTTTAGTAACTTCCATCCGTCCATTTTCTTACACCCTTTTTCCATGTGAGGTCGGGAAATTTAAGGAATTTTAATCACTGAAACTGTACATTACACACACTGATGTTTGAAAGCTTTTATTTCTGTTTATTATGAGGATTTTTCATCTGATGTTAATTAAAACATGACGTTTAAAATTAGAATATTGCATCAGATCAGTTAAAAGCAATTTTTAAATATGTGTTTTATCTGATCAAAGGTTATATTTAAAATGGTCTTTTAATCTGATAAACCAAACTCATCAGGCATATACTCTAATTTATTGACTATAACTGTAAAAGCAGAATCTCAATGCAGCTGTGGAAATTAAAGTTTACCCTTATATAAAATATTTGATTTATTCTTATTACTCATAACATGTAACATATAGATGTATGTACAGACTAATTTTGCATAAAGCATGGATACTTTGAAAATTCACAATTATACTAAAATATCTCGTGTTCATTATTAATTCCACTGGTCATCACCTGTATTATTCCAGTATTTTTCAGACTGCCTGTTAGCTTCGTGTTAGCTTCCTCCTCAAGGATTTACACACGCACGCATGCACACAATGCCTGCCCTCCAGAATGCATTAGACTCTCCCTCTTTATGAACATTTTCACTCCTTCTTACCGGGCAGCAGCAGCTAACCTGAACTCTTCCTCAATCTGTCCCTTGTTATGTCTCTCATCATCATCATCTTCTTTTGATAATAATGAATCCCCTGAATCGCTAATTCTTCCTCTTTGTCTGCTCCTCAATCTGCTCCAGCGTTAAAAGTTTGTTTGGTAATAAACATAGTTATTTTGACACATTTTTCTGAATGTGCTAATGGACTATTTAGGTTTTGTTGTAACAGTTTTCCTGACTCTCCTGCCTTCTTACTTTTGTCGGACTCTAGTCAGGTGAACTGGCGTTATTTATAACCTCAGAGGGGAGGGCCAGGGCCAAGGAGGACTGAGGGATTTCATTGGATAAGCCAAATGACCATCACTAAAATCAGCCAGTGAACTATTGTAGTCAATAAAAATCTCATTTAATATGCTTTTGTTGTTAAATTATGACAGTTTATGCAATGTGTGCATCACTCTGTAGTCCAGTCAGCCACTCTTATCCTGGACAGAAGTTCAGTTTGAGGGTTTTTTTTCCTGTTCAAATTGTCAACCTGCCACAGTGGCAACGCGTTGCTCCAATTCATACTTGTGCTAATTTCCACTCGTTTCAATGTAATATTTTAATATTTGTATTTGACAGACAAAATATGTATCATGTATAAATTGCTCAAATTGCTCAACTTAACCCAAAACATCATATAGATTTTATTTGTGCCTAAAGCTGAAATGCTAAACTTATTTCTTTGTTTTGACATAGTGTATTTATAAATAAATTAATAAATAAAGGTTATTTATTTATAAATACATTTATTTATAAAGGCTTATTTATAAATACTAACCTTAACCCATAGAACACAATTCTTATTAAACTACTAACTAAAATGACTAAATTCACTTTGAAGCATCGTGTTTATTTCTGTTAGAGGCCATATTGGCTCATTTATAATTAATTAAAACTAAAGATTTAATTTAGAATAAATCCTGCTGTTTCTGTCAACCTGTTGGATCTGAAACAGGTTTTTATTTATTCCTGTTCAGTTTTGTGAACAGATGTTCCACTTGGAGGTTCTCTTTCCAGCTTCTGGTAGAACCTGGTTCAGAACCTGTGTTAAAACCTGTTTTAACAGGTTCTACCTGGCAGAACTAGCAGTAGAACCTGACCTTCTCTCTCTCCATTCCAGTCGGGAAGCCCATCCCAGTGACCCAGTCGGCATCTCCTACCTCTGAGGACGTCGATGGTCTCCACAGCGTTTACCTCCAGAACCTGGTGGACCTGTTTGAGCAGAACAAGAACCTTTATGGCCTCGGAGAACATCAGCACCTCACCTTCATATGACCGCTGCCCAATTCTGATACCAGAAACACCTGAGCCATTGTGATTAGCTGACTTGTATTCCTGCACCCTGATTGGCTGGATGTCATCTGAAGCTCTGACTGCAGAGACTAAACCACCAGAACTGAATTGGGTCTTAACCCTTACCCCAGCTGTAATGAATCCAAGTGGCCAGCAGGGGGCAGTAGCCCAAGTCTTCAGAACCGAACCGGGTCTGTCTTGTTCAAAAAAGTATCAGCAGGACCTCGGTCCTTCCCGTTTACATTAACTTCTCATGATTCCCTCACATGATAATAAATCACATAAATCAGAACCAGGACGGTTCTGCTTGTTCTGTCTGAGTCCGTTTTATCAGAGTCTCAGTAAGAATCTGAGTAGGGGTAAAAACTTAGGATTTAAAACTCTCACGACAACTCCCCCCACTTCATCCAACGACTGGGCGGTTGTAACTGGGGAGTTAAAGGCAATGCATGGGCCACCACATGAAGTTGGTAGCTTCTCCGTCCTCTGGTTGTACCCAAGGAAATGAGAAACCTGTCTATGTTGATGTGTGACCATGAGTGTCTTCAAACCCAAGAAAAACAAATAATGAACAGTTCTAGTAAATCTGCTTAAAAGGTGTGAAAATCTAATGATGGTCCAATGTAACTCGAGTTAAGTCGGTTTATAAAATACTTTATTACAATTTATTTATCAAAATTCAAGGACACATCATCAGTAGTGCACCCCACTACTGTGGGTGTTTCGGACATCACTAGACACTGTTGTGAAAAAACATCATGTATTCTAAACCCGATAGACCAAAAACGTGCAAGCACACGAGCAGCAAATAAGCCAACACAAAGCAATCAGACTTTCCGTTTTTTATTTTTTTGTAGCGCTAAAAAAGAGATGCTTACCATCACAGACTAGAAGTGAAAACAAGGGGCTCCGAGTCTGTACAGAATGATATAAAAAACGGGAAGATTCGTTACTTATGATCTAAGAACATGCCCAGTGGTCATCCGATGTCCTGCGTCGCCTAAATCTCTATTTGCTTGGAGATGGGAGTGAGGAGATGATTCAGTTTCTGTATCTGTTACAAATACAAAAGCCTTTGTGTGAAAGTATCAGAGTATAATGTCTGTAGAAGCAAATGTGTGTATTTGACCTTTGTAAGCGCCTCAACAACACCCAACCCAAGATGGGCCCAACTATGGTTGATCAAGGCATGCTGTGTGTCAGGGATAAAAGTCAGAGTTAAATCAAGTTAAATTAAGGGTTGGGTTTGGGTTCAGGGTCAGTGGTCAGGGATCCAAGAAATTGACCCCCTTTCCTTCTTCCCCTCCCCCCGTGTGCACGGGCACGTCCCGCCAGGAGCCCCCACGCCAAGCCTACCTCTCGTTCAGACCCTTGGGGATCTGTGTGTCCAGCCTGTGGATCCACAGCGTCTCAGCCCTTCTCCTCTGGGCTGGGGACCAGGCTGGGTTGCATTCCAGCACGCAGGCCGAAAGTGCATCCCAGCCGTGGCGTATAAAGTGCTGCACTAAGGGTACATGAGTCCTTTTTTCTTTTTGGATGTTGTATCTATGCTGGGTGAAACGGGTAAGGAGGCTGTTGCCCGTTTCACCCACATACTGGATCTTACAGATTTGACATGTTATTAAATAAACACAATTTTTTGATTTAGGGTTTCCTGATGGGTCTAATTTAAAAATTGTGTTTTTGAGTCTGTTTTGTACCCAGTGCAGCTGTTTAAAGAATTCACTCTGACCTTTGAGGTCGTACCTCAGCACAGCACGGACGAGGAAATCCCTCAAGTTCTTATTCCTTTTGTAGGCTGCAATTATTTTGTAATTTTGAAGCAAAGATGTTTCAGATTGAAATTTTGTAAAATTCTGCTTGATGTTATGCACAAACTGTCCTGCTGAGGAGGAGAATGTAGTGATCAGAGGAATCATTGGTGATGAATCGGGGGGTCTGGACTCAAGGAAGTTCTTCCTGCATGCTCTCAGGAAAGATCTGGAATATCCTCTCTTACTTAAAGCAGAAAACAGAATCCTAGTTGCCTCCTCAAAGTCTGTTTTCTGTGAACAAATTCTGTGAAATCTGAGGAGCTGTGATTTGATTAGGCCAGCATAAGTGTGCCTTGGATGATGGCTGGTTTTAAATAGCAGAGCATGTGTGTCTGTGGGTTTGAAGAAAACTTTAATCTCTAATTTATGTGTTGTGTCAAAGTTTTCTCCTTTATATGTGGTTGTGTCCAGGAAGTCGACCGCTTTAACGCTGGTAGTGGACTTTACTGTGATAGATGGATTGTATGTGTTCAGGTGCTGGAGGAATTCCTGGAATTCAGCTTCAGAATGTGTCCAGACCCCCCAGATGTCATCTAGGTACCGGTAGTAATGCAGAGGTGTTTTTCTGCATGTACTAAGGGCCCCGACCTCCCATTCTGCCATGAAGATGTTTGCATAAGCTGGTGCAAACTTCTTCCCCATGGCAGTGCCTTTGATTTGGAGAAAGATTGGCCATCGAATATAAAGTCATTTCTCTTTAAATTAATTTCTAATAATTTGATGAGTTCTCGATCTGGTCTTCTCGAATCTGGATATTTCAAAAAAATGTTTTTAATGCAGCCAATTCCTTCATCTATATCAATGTTAGTGTACAAACTGTCGATGTCAATAGTAAATAGAATAGAGTCCTGAGGTAGAGAGATTAATTTGATTTTTTCCACAAAATCGTAGGTGTCCTTAATATAACTTTGGTGCCGAATTGATAAGGGATATAAGTAGCGATCGATAAACTCCGCAAAACGCATTTGCATCTTGACCTGCTTCAGATTATTGACCTGTGTGGGGATGAAGGTCAAGCCCTTGGTAAGAAGGGAGCACTGTGCATCACTGAGGGTGAAAGACTTAGACAGATTACATACATTTTTATTTACAATGTTGCAGTGCCCCTCCTTCCCAGGCAGGCTAACGGGGCTCCCTAATTTAACCACTGGGCCCAGTGGTTCAGGATCTTGGCTGCAGTGGACGGGGTTTAGTGGATGTTGTCCCCGGCAACATTGAAGTCCCGCCTCCTCAGCGCGGGGATGTAGCAGCTCAGCTGCGCTATATTCCTATTAAGGAGAGCTAAGGTAACCTGCTGGTATGGAGGAAGAGCCAGGGAGAAGTTCACAGCAGGGACAAAGATCTCCGCCTGTGGACACTTCTCCCTGGCTGCTTCCAGGGCCCTCTCCATCTCCTGCACAATCCTCTCCCTGTCAGCCTGGGACCTGTGGTTGATCCCCACCGAGAGGATCAACCGTTCCACCTGCTGGAACACCGGAGCCTTGTTAAAAAGGTGAGTCAGGTGCCCCCACTTGGCCCCAGGGAAACTCACGACCTGCAGATCCGGGTTGCTGAAGGGCGGGAACCTGCCCACATTCGAGTCCCCCAGGACCACATACTTTTTCTTTAGGTCGAGTGACCAGTTCACCTTTTTATTTAAGGTCCCCACCTGGTGGGACGCACAGGTTACCTGTGACGGCGGTGGAGGAGGAGGCGGTGGAGGAGGAGGCGGCTCGGACCGGTCGGCGGCGGAGGCTTCAGCCGGTTCCTCCAGAAGGGTCCTGAAGAAAAGCCTCCGCTGCATGCTGCCCTGGAGACTGTGGCGTAGTGGAGTCAGGCTGGGTTGCCGTGGTGTTGTCTCCTCCCTCCCTGCAGAGCCGGAGGACTGGCAGGGGACAGGAGGAGTTGCAGCTGCAGCTCTCTCCCTCTCCACCTCCTCCTGGATGATGTTGAGGAGAAGCTCTTCCTCTGTGGCAGAGACTGCTGCCGTCTCCGGTCGAGGAGAACGAGGAGTGTGGTGACGCTGGCTCCCTGCGCGCTGAGAAAGCGGGGTGACGTCCTCAGCTAGAGGTGGGGGAGGTTCTGCCGCCTCGTCGTCGTCCCTCGGGTCAGGCGGCGTCCAGCCGCCATGGAGGGGGTCGGTCATGGTGGCCGACGTGGCCATGACTGGCTGTGGAGAGGAAGACGGTGCGGTGCAGCAGCCAGGGGTCTTTGGGGCGGGCTAGATGGACTGGGGTGGGTGGGGCCCTCAGTCTCCTCCTCTGGATCCTCAGGCTGGTCCTGCTGCTCGGGAGGAGGGGAGTGGGGACCAGCCTGAGGCACCACCATGGCACCACGCCATGGTGCGTGGTGGGGGAGGAAGAGGAGGAGCTTGAGGAGGCCAGCTCCTCATCAGTCATAATGAGGAGCAGCTGCACCTCCTCAGCTGTCTCAGGCTTGAATCTCCTCCCCAGGTTGCGCTTGGCCCACCTTAGCGCCACCTCCATCAGAGCCAGGAAGTTCCCACCGAGGCCCAGAAGCAGCTTCCTGTCCTCCCGAAGCATCTCCTCACAGTGGCCCCGCAGGATCGTGATGGTGCTCCACGCCCAGTGCCGCGCGTTGCCGTCAATCAAGTCCAGTTTTTTTTTGGCTGGGGTTAGCCGGCTTGATTGCGGTGGCCAGATTGTCCGCCATGCGCTGGATCGCGGGCGGGTAGTAGTCATTGCTGGCCACGTTGTGCAGGTGGTGCAGGGCCTTGAGCAGCCTGTGGAGTGCTCTAACTTTGACGGCGAAGAGCGGGTCCTCCGACCGCTGGTGGTCGTTGTGGTCCTGCACCCCTCGCTGCACTCCAGGCTGCTGCCGCTGCTGCTGCTGGCCACGTCCCGGGCGTGGAGCCATGGCCCGGTTCCAGCTGCGGGAGCGGTTCTGGTTGGGCTGGACCTGACGGGGACCCCTATTGCGGCTCAGGGGGCGGTGGTTCCGGGTCACCGAGGCGTAGCTGCGCCCCAGTACTGCTGCGGAGGGTCTCGGCCGTACGGAGCGCCATGGTGCGTGTAGCGCCGTCGGTCGGCCGGTTGCCAGGTCCGTTTCCTGCCCCGGCTGTAGCGGACCCTTGTCCAGCCCTCCTCGTCTTCTGGATCAAAATCCCAGGCCATAAGGATGAGGATCCAGGTAAAAAAATATTTTGTAAAAAATTAAAACTGTTTAAAATAAATAAAACTGACTGTAAAAAAGGAAAACAAGCGAAAGTCTTGTTTAAAATGCCGTGAGGCACTTTAATATGAAATTTTGGCAGAAAACAAAAGCAACGTTTCGGTACTGCTGTACCTTCTTCAAGCTGTTAACTGCCAACTGTCCAACAGGACAAACATAACAAAGCTTTATAGAAAATAATTTCAAAATTCGAACTGAAAAAGAAACATTTACAGTCAGCCGGCTGTCATTGGCCTATTGAGCTGCACGTCATCAGTAGCCAGCAGAGGGAGTGACAGAAAACAGCTGATTTTTGTTTACATGCGCTGCCTCCCTCTGCTGGCCGAACATTATATTACACCAACTGCCGCTTCCAGCCAACAAACATATTTACAGAAATATAACAATTAATATTTACAAGAAAACGAAGACAAAAAATTGACATTATTTACAAAATTCAACATTATAATAATATTTACAATATCTACAAATATTTTTTAATGAAATTGGCTGAATGGCCCTTACAAACAGTGCAAAACAAGATTGAAAAAAAATCACATATTTACATATTTTTATATACACAAGCCACTCAGTGATGCACAGTGTTTAAATGAGAGGGAATTAGGCTAAAATCGGGGGTTAGGTATGGAGTTCTGGGAGGTTAGGGTTAGGGGAAAATGGTGGGTAGGGGCATTAGGACCAGGTACTAATCTGGTGCTGTTTTATGGTGTTCCACAGGGACAGGACACTCCTGCAGTCATCATCGAGAGGACAGGACAACAAGGGACATCCCAGGCAGGAGGCACTGGCTGGAAAGGGTTGGGGTTTGGGTTCAGGGTCAAAGGTCAGAGACCCAGAAGGTTCCAGGTCCCCTTCCTTCAACCCTTCCCCCTCCTACCCTCCCCCCGTGTGCACGGGCACATCCCGCCAGGAGCCCTCACGTCCAGCCTACCTCTCGTTCAGACTCTTGGGGATCTGTGTGTCCAGCCTGTGGATCCACAGCGTCTCAGCCCTTCTCCTCTGGGCTGGGGACCAGGCTGGGTTGCATTCCAGCACGGAGGCCGAAAGTGCATCCCAGCCATGGCGTATAAAATGCTGCACTAAGGGTACATGAGTCCTTTTTTCTTTTTGGATGTTGTATCTATGCTGGGTGAAACGGGTAAGGAGGCTGTTGCCCGTTTCACCCACATACTGGATCTTACAGATTTGACATGTTATTAAATAAACACAATTTTTTGATTTAGGGTTTCCTGATGGGTCTAATTTAAAAATTGTGTTTTTGAGTCTGTTTTGTACCCAGTGCAGCTGTGTAAAGAATTCGCTCTGACCCCTGACCTTTGGTGCATTCAAAGGTCGGACCTCAGCACGGACGAGGAAATCCCTCAGGTTCTTGTTCCTTTTGTAGGCCGCGATTATTCTGTAATTTTGCAGCAAAGAGGTGTCTGATTGGAATTTAGTGAAATTCTGCTTGATGTTATGCACAAACTGTCCTGCTGAGGAGGAGAATGTAGTGATCAGAGGAATCATTGGTGATGAATCGGGGGGTCTGGACTCAAGGAAGTTCTTCCTGCATGCTCTCAGGAAAGATCTGGAATATCCTCTCTTACTTAAAGCAGAAAACAGAATCCTAGTTGCCTCCTCAAAGTCTGTTTTCTGTGAACAAATTCTGTGAAATCTGAGGAGTTGTGATTTGATTAGGCCAGCATAAGTGTGCCTTGGATGATAGCTGGTTTTGAATAGCAGAGCATGTGTGTCTGTGGGTTTGAAGAAAACTTTAATGTCCAATTTATGTGTTGTGTCAAAGTTTTCTCCTTTATATGTGGTTGTGTCCAGGAAGTCGACCGCTTTAACGCTGGTAGTGGACTTTACTGTGATAGATGGATTGTATGTGTTCAGGTGCTGGAGGAATTCCTGGAATTCAGCTTCAGAATGTGTCCAGACCCCCCAGATGTCATCCAGGTACCGGTAGTAATGCAGGGGTGTTTTTCTGCATGTACTAAGGGCCCCGGCCTCCCACTGAGCCATGAAAATATTTGCATAGGCTGGTGCATATTTCTTGCCCATGGCTGTGCCCTCAATTTGTCAGAAAAATAGGCCATCAAATATGAAGTTGTTTCTTTTTAAATTAATCTCTAACAACTGTATAAATTCTCGATCTCAAATAAAATAAAAACTATCACCTGCCGGTGATACTTTTTATCACCAGCAATCTTCCATATTGCTGCTTCAGCCTCACTTGATATCACATTATAGACTGTAATGAAAATTATTCATAAAAATTGACCTATTTAAGCTATTTAAACCAAATCCAATTTTATTTTTGTAGCACCTTTCAGCAACATATTTGCATGAACGAGATGATCCTTCAGATCCTGTGAAAATCAGATATGACCCTCCTTTCTTTCAGCCTTCCACTAATAGATTGAAACATAAAAATTTTGCTTCAAATGTAGTGGTGTGGATGAAAGGAACTTCCAGTTTCATCTGCCTATTTGGATTCAGAAAATGACTGATTATCTCCTTAAGAAGGACATGAAGCCCCCCCTGCTGGACAAAGCCACAAACAGTGTTGGAGAAATTGTGATGTAATTAATCAAATATTTGTTATTCTCATTGATCTTTATAATGTATCTTTATTTTATGCTTTCCTTTAAGTTAATCTCATTATATAATTAAGAATGTTTCTATATTGTTGATTTGCTCTGATTCCTTTCTCAGAAAGCCTCACTGATGGAAAGCAGAGACAGTGTTTTCCTGAAAGGTTATCTTTTGGTGAAGAGCTTTGGTTCGCTGAGTTGCTGGAATGCTATGAAACTGTCACTGTGAAGATTCACTACATATTCTGCTAGACTTTGTGTCAGGAAAGAGATTATCTAGTCCAGGATAATTTGTGTATTAGTTAGTAAATGACATCTGGCGCAGTAGCTATGTGATGAGTTGGTTTCCCCTCCCTTTGGAGCTGCAGCGTCCTTGTGATTAGGGATCCTGAAACAATAAAAGTGAGGAGCGGACAAATGTGCTTCAGAGCGGTAGGAGATTGTGACTGAAGCACATCTCTGTCCGTTCTCCTCGCGAGTAGCAAGAATACGGACTCTTTTGTCTTTTCTGTCTTTGTTAAGTATGTTCAACAGGTATTAACCTTAACAAACAGCATCCTAGTTTTTTCATAGAAATCTGATTCTTGTTTACAAATTCTTCTAAATTGAAATAATTGTTACTTATCTAATCCAGCAAAGTTGTGCTTTGGGTGGAAACTTATTTTAAATAACAATGTGCGTTTCAGTTGGTTTGAAATACACTTTGATGTCCAGTTATGCGTACTGCTGAAATTTGGATCTTAAAAGGTTGTGGTTTCAAAGAAATCCACTGCAGTAAGGCTGGTTGTTGTGAATCTGAGCTCACAGCAATCACTTCAGTCTGATCAGAATACTTATAAATATTTATGTGGATGTGGATCAAATCAGGAGAGCTCCAATTCAAAGTTTACTCTTTATATAGAAAGGTTGGCAGAATGTACATACATGGAAGCATGTGTGTTTGTGGTCTCTGTAGAAAAAACTGAATGCAAACCAATTAGAAATTTGAGTAATTCCTTAAACTTAGTCTGATCTTATGAAGTCAACATCATCACTTTAGCCACATGATAACTTACATATGAATATTTTTATGTTATCCAACTGCTCCTTATGCAAAGCTTCATTAATATACAAAACTGTGAGATGAACTAATAAATCAACTAAATACACTCATGTCTTAACAAACAGAATTGTGTGAATGACATTAAACTCATGATTTTATGAACGCACACGGTCAGTCATTCATCTGCTTTCTTTTGCTGTTTTTTCCTCTCTGTGGAGGCAAGTCCTCCTCTGAATACTAACCCTATATATATATATATATATATATATATATATATATATATATATATATATATATATATATATATATATATATATATATTCTGTGGCTTTTATCTCCTCCTTTGGCCAGCTAATTATTCCAGCAGGGTATCTGATTACTGGCAGGGCATAGCTGTTTATCACACAGATTTTGTTCTTGCCATTGAGCTGGCTTCTCAGGACTTGCCTTATTCGTTGGAGGTATTTAGCTGTGGCTCTTTTCCTTGTGGCCTCATCGAGGTTGCCATTTGCTTGTGGTATACCTAGGTACTTGTAACTGTCCTCTATGTCTGCTATTGTTCCTTGTGGGAGTGAGACCCTTTCTGTGTGGATGACCTTCCCCCTCTTTGTGATCAGCCGACCACACTTCTCTAGTCCGAATGACATCCCAATGTCAGTGCTGTAGATCCTGGTGGTGTGGATCAGTGAGTCGATGTCTCGCTCACTCTTGGCGTACAGCTTGATGTCATCCATGTAGAGGAGGTTACTGATGTTGGCCCCATTTTTGAGTCGGTATCCGTAGCCAGTCTTGTTGATAACTTGGCTGAGGGGGTTCAGGCCTATGCAGAACAGTAGCGGGGACAGAGCATCTCCTTGGTATATGCCACATTTGATGGACACTTGTGCAAGTGGTTTGCAGTTGGCTTCAAGGGTGGTTTTCCACAGCCTCATCGAGTTTTCAATGAAGGCTCTATAACCAGGGGCGCGGTACGTATCAGCCTTCCCAGGTTCCAGGTGTAGGTTGTGCAAGGAGGCCCCTGAGACAGTCCAGCACATCACAGCAGGGTGCAAGATACTGGCAGGGAAAGCATACATGGAACGACATAATCAAGTGGCAGGCATAGTGTACAGAAACATCTGTGCAGAATATGGACTGGAAACCCCGAGATCAAAGTGGGAAACACCCCCAAAGGTGGTGGAGAACGCCAGAGCTAAGATCCTGTGGGACTTCCAGATCCAGACAGACAAAATAGTGAGGGCGAACCAACCAGACATTGTCGTAGTGGATAAACATCAGAGGAAAGCCGTTGTGGTAGATGTAGCAATACCAAGTGATTGCAACATCAGGAAAAAGGAGCACGAGAAACTGGAGAAATACCAGGGCCTCAGGGAAGAACTGGAGAGGGCCTGGAAGGTGAAGACCACAGTGGTGCCTGTGGTCATCGGGGCCCTCGGGGCAGTAACCCCCAAACTGGAGCAGTGGCTCCAACAGATCCCAGGAACAACATCAGACATCTCAGTCCAGAAATGTGCAGCAGTCCTTGGCACAGCCAAGATACCGCGCAGAACCCTCAAGCTCCCAGGCCTCTGGTAGAGGACCCGAGTTCAGAGGATAAGAACCAGCCGCGGTGGGTGAGAAGGGAATATATATATATATATATATATATATATATATATATATATATATATATATATATATATATATATATATATACACTATACCCCAAATGTCATCCAAATACTTGAAATAATGCAAAGGCTTATTGCAAGCACTCATTGCACATGTTTCCCAATCAGCCATAAATAATGTTTCATTTTCTTTTTCACATTAGCCACAGCTCAGCTACATGTCATGTCTGAGAATTTGTTGGATGAATGAGTTTTATCTTAATGCTGCCCTGAAGGCTGAAATTTGGTTTTAAAAATTTGCTCTTTTAAATCTTTTATTTCATTTTATTTTTCTTCAAACTCAATTTTTAAGACAGAAATCACAGCTCAGCTTCAAATCTAATGACTGAATTTCTGCTAGGTGCCAGAAATGTGTTAATCTATTCTGAACATCAGAAATTACTTTAAAATGTCTCTCAGCATTACCCAGAATACATTGCATAGTGGGCCTTCAGATTTTAGCTGCTAGTTCAGCTTTTTTTTGCTGCAATCACTAACCTTAAACCATATACACTTGTGATCAGGATGAGCTTTTCTTTCAAACTACATAAGTTAGGATGACTTTTTAAATATTTAAAAAAATCAGCACCATGAGTCAGAAATGGCTGTGCATTGTTGAACTGCTCTTTCAGAAAAATCACCTGCCTGCTGCATTGGGTAAGTCTCCTCACTTTGGTGAAGTTATTATCTAACCCTTTTCAACAACATATACAGAGCATTCTAGAGGTCTTGCGGTGTATGATGGCACTAGAATTGCTCTTTACTTTCTTTGCAGGGCTGATGGTTTGAATCCCAGCAGGTATCTGGAGACCTTGAAGGCTGCAGCTGGTCCAGGTTCTTCTTCCCTGGGAGGATGATTGGGTAGCAACACCTTACTGTTGCTGCTTTTGCTCACCCTTCTGGGGAACACAACTGCAACAACCTGTTGGAGATCTACTGGTGAGCAATTCACGCTGCACTGAGAAGTTAAGGTGAGTCAGTAAACTTGCAGGCTGCCAGGCTTCAACACAGACCAGTAGAGAATCAACGGAGAACTCTTCTGCTTCCTGGGCATGCTGGTTCCACCTTGCGGTGTTAACGGACAGTGTGTTTTTAAAACCAGGGCGCGGTACGTATCAGCCTTCCCAGGTTCCGCCTATAGGAACAGCACGTGGGAAAGGTGACTCCAGGACTCGGGAGTCTTAAATGGAGTCCAGTCTTCTATGAGGAATAGCCTCACACACAGCAACATGCACTCCAGCTGGTATTCTCTATTCAATCCTAGAGCTTAGAAATGCAGAAGGAAAGAATGTTAATTTTAGAAAATCTTCAGCTTAAAGTCAATAGCTTTAACTTCCTATGATCTGAGCTCTAACATTGCATGTAATATTATTGCAAGGTTAGGTCCCAGTCAGCCCAAATAAAATTCTTTTTACATGATGTAGTTGATGAGAAAAATTAACATATTCGGAGATTTATTTTAAATGTCAGACAACAGTTTCACAATTAATGAAATCCAAAACTCCTTTAGTTTCTGTTCAAATTAGGACTATTTCTGAGCTCCAAAACAAAATGATACACAGTATAGCTGTAACTGTTTCAGCAATTTGACCTATTCAAAGTACTGCTAACATGTAGATGTAGGGTAAAATGCATCTCCCTAAAGGTAACATTTCTCTAAGCCAATTTCATTGCTGCTGTCCTAAACAGTTAATTTCAATCTGAATATATTATGACATTTAATTTTATTCACTCCAAGCCTAAAGTCCAGTGCATGCTGGTTCTCTGCTTCAGGAGGTGGGCCGTAGTTGTATGGCTCTGTTCATGGACGATAGGTTTATATATCGTCCATATATCATTTCCATCCAAACCATCTAAAATGTTTTGGATGGTTTGGTTTCCCATAACTTTTAACTTATGGGATCATGCTTATATTTATGTGTAAACAGCCTTGTAATTGTAATCTGCCAGTTAGAAGAGAAAATGCACCCTAATTTTTGGTGATGCCCTTTAACTGTGCATTGGATTGTTGAAGTTTTCCACCTTTTACATATTGGCATCTGGCCTTCAATGGACACTTTTTCTGTTGGAGGAAAATGTCAGGGTCCAATTTTCACTCTGAAAAGTCAGTTATCAAGCTCAGCCAACCCATTTTTAGCTGCTTCTATGTAAAAAGAGCATGCTGCTCTTCATGTGCCACAGAGATCTTTGTGGAACATTTTGCCAACTATTGGATAATCCTAAATCTCTAACTGGCACCTTCAATGTTCATTTTTTGGTCACTATTTAACCCCAGTAAGTCCTTCTCTTTAAAGAGGAAAAACCTAGTAAAAATATTTGTAGATTTTTAAATAAAAATTTCCATTTACTATATATTAGAGTCCCAATATTTAATTAAAGTTCAGTTTTAAATTGAGAGGTCAATTAAGTTCAATTTTAAATTGAGGTCAGTTTGAAAGGTCAGTGACAGAAAGTAACCATTTACAACAGCAGCAATTTATAATATTGTAACATTTATTACAAAAAGAATTCCCAGTGTTAACTGTAAATCTTAGTCTTTATTTCCACAAATTAGTAAATTATTTTAAGGAGCATTGTAAATAAATGGTTAAACTTTAAAAATATGTAAATTATGCACCAATCTGAAAAAATATGACTTACTGAATGTTTTTTCCCCCACCAGAAAGTATTTAGGATCAAGTGCTTCTCTTACCTTAGCTAAAATTGCCTCTGGCAATTTTAGCTGTAACCTTGCAGGACAATAAAATTACATGTAGAATTTTGCATTGTGGAGTACATACCAAATGTGGATCCCTGTTCATATGAAGTTAAGTTCAATTTCTATGCACTTCTAAATTAAATGCAAAAAATTTAAAGGTTTTAAGACAAGTGAGTATAGAGATTTATAATATGTTAATATTCAATTGTACAGAAATGTAAATTATTGCTTGTATATGTAAAATGTGGAATGTATAAAATCATTTAGAAATTTAAATTTCTAAATGAATTTATACATTCAACTTAATCATTTTTAAGGAATAGGTGGGCCTGGGAAAACCTTTCTTTAGGGTTTGGTCTTTAGGGTTTGGTCTTTAGGGTTTGGTCTTTAGGGTTTGGTCTTTAGGGTTTGGTCTTTAGGGTTTGGTCTTTAGGGTTTGGTCTTTAGGGTTTGGTCTTTAGGGTTTGGTCTTTAGGGTTTGGTCTTTAGGGTTTGGTCTTTAGGGTTTGGTCTTTAGGGTTTGGTCTTTAGGGTTTGGTCTTTAGGGTTTGGTCTTTAGGGTTTGGTCTTTAGGGTTTGGTCTTTAGGGTTTGGTCTTTAGGGTTTGGTCTTTAGGGTTTGGTCTTTAGGGTTTGGTCTTTAGGGTTTGGTCTTTAGGGTTTGGTCTTTAGGGTTTGGTCTTTAGGGTTTGGTCTTTAGGGTTTGGTCTTTAGGGTTTGGTCTTTAGGGTTTGGTCTTTAGGGTTTGGTCTTTAGGGTTTGGTCTTTAGGGTTTGGTCTTTAGGGTTTGGTCTTTAGGGTTTGGTCTTTAGGGTTTGGTCTTTAGGGTTTGGTCTTTAGGGTTTGGTCTTTAGGGTTTGGTCTTTAGGGTTTGGTCTTTAGGGTTTGGTCTTTAGGGTTTGGTCTTTAGGGTTTGGTCTTTAGGGTTTGGTCTTTAGGGTTTGGTCTTTAGGGTTTGGTCTTTAGGGTTTGGTCTTTAGGGTTTGGTCTTTAGGGTTTGGTCTTTAGGGTTTGGTCTTTAGGGTTTGGTCTTTAGGGTTTGGTCTTTAGGGTTTGGTCTTTAGGGTTTGGTCTTTAGGGTTTGGTCTTTAGGGTTTGGTCTTTAGGGTTTGGTCTTTAGGGTTTGGTCTTTAGGGTTTGGTCTTTAGGGTTTGGTCTTTAGGGTTTGGTCTTTAGGGTTTGGTCTTTAGGGTTTGGTCTTTAGGGTTTGGTCTTTAGGGTTTGGTCTTTAGGGTTTGGTCTTTAGGGTTTGGTCTTTAGGGTTTGGTCTTTAGGGTTTGGTCTTTAGGGTTTGGTCTTTAGGGTTTGGTCTTTAGGGTTTGGTCTTTAGGGTTTGGTCTTTAGGGTTTGGTCTTTAGGGTTTGGTCTTTAGGGTTTGGTCTTTAGGGTTTGGTCTTTAGGGTTTGGTCTTTAGGGTTTGGTCTTTAGGGTTTGGTCTTTAGGGTTTGGTCTTTAGGGTTTGGTCTTTAGGGTTTGGTCTTTAGGGTTTGGTCTTTAGGGTTTGGTCTTTAGGGTTTGGTCTTTAGGGTTTGGTCTTTAGGGTTTGGTCTTTAGGGTTTGGTCTTTAGGGTTTGGTCTTTAGGGTTTGGTCTTTAGGGTTTGGTCTTTAGGGTTTGGTCTTTAGGGTTTGGTCTTTAGGGTTTGGTCTTTAGGGTTTGGTCTTTAGGGTTTGGTCTTTAGGGTTTGGTCTTTAGGGTTTGGTCTTTAGGGTTTGGTCTTTAGGGTTTGGTCTTTAGGGTTTGGTCTTTAGGGTTTGGTCTTTAGGGTTTGGTCTTTAGGGTTAGGGTTAGGGTTAGGGTTAGGGTTAGGGTTAGGGTTAGGGTTAGGATATAGGGATGAAAACCAAAAAATCGAAGTGATCAAGCTCAATAACTCAAAAAGTAAAGGTGTCAGGTGGACCAAACTTGGCACAGAGGATCCCCAGGAGGTCCCCTACGTACCCTGTGAATTTGGTGGTGGCTGGTTCCTAAGACATAGCTGCCATAGACACCCATTGAAAAAAAAAGTGATCAAGCTCCATAACTCAAAAAGTATAAGGTGTCAAGTCACCAAACTCGGTGTGTAGACTCCCCATGGGCCCCCCCAGGTTCCCTGTGAGTTTGGTGGCCCTAGCCCCTCCCCTTCCTATAGCTGCCATAGACCCCCATTCATTTTTCATCTCCGGCTAGGAAGGTCGTAGCGACCTGGGACCACGTCCCCCGTGCTCAGGGCGAAGCCCTGAGTGCGGGGAGAGGTCATGTACTTGGGTGGGAGCAAGTTGAAAAATGGGTGAAATTGCTCTAAGTGTTTATGTTGGGGGTTGTTGGGGGAACCTCACTAGAGTGCGTTTCGGGGCTCGCTGAGGCGTCTGGAGGTGGTCCTGGGTGGAGTGTTTTGGAGATATGGTGTGTTGTTGGGAGGGTGGTAGAGAGGCCTGAGTGGGCTTCCCGTGCTCAGGGAAAAGCCCTGAGCGCGGGCATGTGTCATATGCGTGGATGGGGTGATGTTGGAAAATCGGTCAAAATGTGACCCCGAGACCATGGTTGGTAGGCCGAGCGTGGATTTTCAAAGTGTGATATCTCGGGCTAGGAAGGTCGTAGCGACCTGGGACCACGTCCCCCGTGCTCAGGGCGAAGCCCTGAGTGCGGGGAGAGGTCATGTACTTGGGTGGGAGCAAGTTGAAAAATGGGTGAAATTGCTCTAAGTGTTTACGTTGGGGGTTGTTGGGGGAACCTCACTAGAGTGCGTTTCGGGGCTCGCTGAGGTGTCTGGAGGTGGTCCTGGGTGGAGTGTTTTGGAGATATGGGGTGTTGTTGGGAGGGTGGTAGAGAGGCGTGAGAGGGGTTCCCGTGCTCAGGGCGAAGCCCTGAGCGCGGGGATGTGTCATATGCGTGGCTGGGGTGATGTGTGAAAATCGGTCAAAATTTGACCCCGAGACCATGGTAGGTAGGCCGAGCGTGGATTTTCAAAGTGTCATATCTCGGGCTAGGAAGGTCGTAGCGACCCGGGACCACGTCCCCCGTGCTCAGGGCGAAGCCCTGAGTGCGGGGAGAGGTCATGTACTTGGGTGGGAGCAAGTTGAAAAATGGGTGAAATTGCTCTAAGTGTTTACGTTGGGGGTTGTTGGGGGAACCTCACTAGAGTGGGTAAGGGTAGGGTTAGGGTTAGGGTTAGGGTTAGGGTTAGGGTTAGGGTTAGGGTTAGGGTTAGGGTAGGGTTAGGGTTAGGGTTAGGGTTAGGGTTAGGGTTAGGGTTTAGGGTTAGGGTTAGGGTTAGGGTTAGGATATAGGATGATAGCCAAAAATCTCAAGTGCTCACGCTCAATAACTCAAAAAGTAAAAGTCCCAGGTGGACCAAACTTGGCACAGAGGATCCCCAGGAGGTCCCCCAGGTACCCTGTGAATTTGGTGGAAGTGGCTGGTTCCTAAGACATAGCTGCCATAGACACCCATTCATTTCAAAAAAGTGCTCACGCTCAATAACTCAAAAACCATAAGGGCTCAGGGGACCAAACTCGGTGTGTAGACTCCCCATGGGCCCCCCCAGGTTCCCTGTGAGTTTGGTGGCCCTAGCCCCTCCCCTTCCTATAGCTGCCATAGACCCCCATTCATTTTTCATCTCCGGCTAGGAAGGTCGGATCGAGCCGGGAGCGGGTTCCCCGTGCTCAGGGCGAAGCCCTGAGTGCGGGGAGAGGTCATGTACTTGGGTGGGAGCAAGTTGAAAAATGGGTGAAATTGCTCTAAGTGTTTACGTTGGGGGTTGTTGGGGGAACCTCACTAGAGTGCGTTTCGGGCTCGCTGAGGCGTCTGGAGGTGGTCCTGGGTGGAGTGTTTTGGAGATATGGGGTGTTGTTGGGAGGGTGGTAGAGAGGCGTGATAGGGGTTCCCGTGCTCAGGGCGAAGCCCTGAGCGCGGGGATGTGTCATATGCGTGGATGGGGTGATGTGTGAAAATCGGTCAAAATTTGACCCCGAGACCATGGTTGGTAGGCCGAGCGTGGATTTTCAAAGTGTGATATCTCGGGCTAGGAAGGTCGTAGCGACCCGGGACCACGTCCCCCGTGCTCAGGGCGAAGCCCTGAGTGCGGGGAGAGGTCATGTACTTGGGTGGGAGCAAGTTGAAAAATGGGTGAAATTGCTCTAAGTGTTTACGTTGGGGGTTGTTGGGGGAACCTCACTAGAGTGCGTTTCGGGGCCCGCTGAGGCGTCTGGAGGTGGTCCTGGGTGGAGTGTTTTGGAGATATGGGGTTGTTGGGTAGGGTTAGGGTTAGGGTTAGGGTTAGGGTTAGGGTTAGGGTTAGGGTTAGGGTTAGGGTTAGGGTTAGGGTTAGGATATAGGATGATAGCCAAAATCTCAAGTGCTCACGCTCAATAACTCAAAAAGTAAAAGTCCCAGGTGGACCAAACTTGGCACAGAGGATCCCCAGGAGGTCCCCCAGGTACCCTGTGAATTTGGTGGAAGTGGCTGGTTCCTAAGACATAGCTGCCATAGACACCCATTCATTTCAAAAAGTGCTCACGCTCAATAACTCAAAAACCATAAGGCTCAGGGGACCAAACTCGGTGTGTACACTCCCCATGGGCCCCCCCAGGTTCCCTGTGAGTTTGGTGGCCCTAGCCCCTCCCCTTCCTATAGCTGCCATAGACCCCCATTCATTTTTCATCTCCGGCTAGGAAGGTCGGATCGAGCCGGGAGCGGGTTCCCCGTGCTCAGGGCGAAGCCCTGAGTGCGGGGAGAGGTCATGTACTTGGGTGGGAGCAAGTTGAAAAATGGGTGAAATTGCTCTAAGTGTTTACGTTGGGGGTTGTTGGGGGAACCTCACTAGAGTGCGTTTCGGGGCTCGCTGAGGCGTCTGGAGGTGGTCCTGGGTGGAGTGTTTTGGAGATATGGGGTGTTGTTGGGAGGGTGGTAGAGAGGCCTGAGTGGGCTTCCCGTGCTCAGGGCGAAGCCCTGAGCGCGGGCATGTGTCATATGCGTGGATGGGGTGATGTTGGAAAATCGGTCAAAATGTGACCCCGAGACCATGGTTGGTAGGCCGAGCGTGGATTTTCAAAGTGTGATATCTCGGGCTAGGAAGGTCGTAGCGACCTGGGACCACGTCCCCCGTGCTCAGGGCGAAGCCCTGAGTGCGGGGAGAGGTCATGTACTTGGGTGGGAGCAAGTTGAAAAATGGGTTAGGGTAAGGGTTAGGATTGGGGTTTGGGTTGGGGTCAGGGTTTGGGTTCAGGGTCAAAGGTCAGAGGTCAAACAAGTTAGGGTAGGGTTAGGGTTAGGGTTAGGGTAGGGTTAGGGTTAGGATATAGGGATGAAAACCAAAAATCGAAGTGGTTCATTCAAAATAACTCAAAAAGTAAAGGTCCCAGGTGGACCAAACTTGGCACAGAGGATCCCCAGGAGGTCCCCCACGGACCCTGTGAGTTTGGCTGAGGTGGCTGGTTCCTAAGACATAGCTGCCATAGACACCCATTCATTTCAAAAAACGGTTCATTCAAAATAACTCCCGAACGGAAGGGGTTCATTGGCTGAAACTCGGTGTGTAGAGTCCCCATGGGCCCCCCCAGGTTCCCTGTGAGTTTGGTGGCCCTAGCCCCTCCCCTTCCTATAGCTGCCATAGACCCCCATTCATTTTTCATCTCCGGCTAGGAAGGTCGTAGCGACCTGGGACCACGTCCCCCGTGCTCAGGGCGAAGCCCTGAGTGCGGGGAGAGGTCATGTACTTGGGTGGGAGCAAGTTGAAAAATGGGTGAAATTGCTCTAAGTGTTTATGTTGGGGGTTGTTGGGGGAACCTCACTAGAGTGCGTTTCGGGGCTCGCTGAGGCGTCTGGAGGTGGTCCTGGGTGGAGTGTTTTGGAGATATGGTGTGTTGTTGGGAGGGTGGTAGAGAGGCCTGAGTGGGCTTCCCGTGCTCAGGGCGAAGCCCTGAGCGCGGGCATGTGTCATATGCGTGGATGGGGTGATGTTGGAAAATCGGTCAAAATGTGACCCCGAGACCATGGTTGGTAGGCCGAGCGTGGATTTTCAAGTGTGATATCTCGGGCTAGGAAGGTCGTAGCGACCTGGGACCACGTCCCCCGTGCTCAGGGCGAAGCCCTGAGTGCGGGGAGAGGTCATGTACTTGGGTGGGAGCAAGTTGAAAAATGGGTTAGGGTAAGGGTTAGGATTGGGGTTTGGGTTGGGGTCAGGGTTTGGGTTCAGGGTCAAAGGTCAGAGGTCAAACAAGTTAGGGTAGGGTTAGGGTTAGGGTTAGGGTAGGGTTAGGGTTAGGATATAGGGATGAAAACCAAAATCGAAGTGGTTCATTCAAAATAACTCAAAAGTAAAGGTCCCAGGTGGACCAAACTTGGCACAGAGGATCCCCAGGAGGTCCCCCACGGACCCTGTGAGTTTGGCTGAGGTGGCTGGTTCCTAAGACATAGCTGCCATAGACACCCATTCATTTCAAAAAACGGTTCATTCAAAATAACTCCCGAACGGAAGGGGTTCATTGGCTGAAACTCGGTGTGTAGAGTCCCCATGGGCCCCCCCAGGTTCCCTGTGAGTTTGGTGGCCCTAGCCCCTCCCCTTCCTATAGCTGCCATAGACCCCCATTCATTTTTCATCTCCGGCTAGGAAGGTCGTAGCGACCTGGGACCACGTCCCCCGTGCTCAGGGCGAAGCCCTGAGTGCGGGGAGAGGTCATGTACTTGGGTGGGAGCAAGTTGAAAAATGGGTGAAATTGCTCTAAGTGTTTACGTTGGGGGTTGTTGGGGGAACCTCACTAGAGTGCGTTTCGGGGCTCGCTGAGGTGTCTGGAGGTGGTCCTGGGTGGAGTGTTTTGGAGATATGGGGTGTTGTTGGGAGGGTGGTAGAGGCGTGAGAGGGGTTCCCGTGCTCAGGGCGAAGCCCTGAGCGCGGGGATGTGTCATATGCGTGGCTGGGGTGATGTGTGAAAATCGGTCAAAATTTGACCCCGAGACCATGGTAGGTAGGCCGAGCGTGGATTTTCAAAGTGTCATATCTCGGGCTAGGAAGGTCGTAGCGACCCGGGACCACGTCCCCCGTGCTCAGGGCGAAGCCCTGAGTGCGGGGAGAGGTCATGTACTTGGGTGGGAGCAAGTTGAAAAATGGGTGAAATTGCTCTAAGTGTTTACGTTGGGGGTTGTTGGGGGAACCTCACTAGAGTGGGTAAGGGTAGGGTTAGGGTTAGGGTTAGGGTTAGGGTTAGGGTTAGGGTTAGGGTTAGGGTTAGGGTTAGGGTTAGGGTTAGGGTTAGGGTTAGGGTTAGGGTTAGGGTTAGGGTTAGGGTTAGGGTTAGGGTTAGGGTTAGGGTAAGGGTTAGGGGTTAGGGTTAGGGTTAGGGTTAGGGTTAGGGTTAGGGTTAGGGTTAGGGTTAGGGTTAGGGTTAGGGTTAGGGTTAGGGTTAGGGTTAGGGTTAGGGTTAGGATATAGGATGATAGCCAAAAATCTCAAGTGCTCACGCTCAATAACTCAAAAAGTAAAAGTCCCAGGTGGACCAAACTTGGCACAGAGGATCCCCAGGAGGTCCCCCAGGTACCCTGTGAATTTGGTGGAAGTGGCTGGTTCCTAAGACATAGCTGCCATAGACACCCATTCATTTCAAAAAAGTGCTCACGCTCAATACTCAAAAACCATAAGGGCTCAGGGGACCAAACTCGGTGTGTACACTCCCCATGGGCCCCCCCAGGTTCCCTGTGAGTTTGGTGGCCCTAGCCCCTCCCCTTCCTATAGCTGCCATAGACCCCCATTCATTTTTCATCTCCGCTAGGAAGGTCGGATCGAGCCGGGAGCGGGTTCCCCGTGCTCAGGGCGAAGCCCTGAGTGCGGGGAGAGGTCATGTACTTGGGTGGGAGCAAGTTGAAAAATGGGTGAAATTGCTCTAAGTGTTTACGTTGGGGGTTGTTGGGGGAACCTCACTAGAGTGCGTTTCGGGGCTCGCTGAGGCGTCTGGAGGTGGTCCTGGGTGGAGTGTTTTGGAGATATGGGGTGTTGTTGGGAGGGTGGTAGAGAGGCCTGAGTGGGCTTCCCGTGCTCAGGGCGAAGCCCTGAGCGCGGGCATGTGTCATATGCGTGGATGGGGTGATGTTGGAAAATCGGTCAAAATGTGACCCCGAGACCATGGTTGGTAGGCCGAGCGTGGATTTTCAAAGTGTGATATCTCGGGCTAGGAAGGTCGTAGCGACCTGGGACCACGTCCCCCGTGCTCAGGGCGAAGCCCTGAGTGCGGGGAGAGGTCATGTACTTGGGTGGGAGCAAGTTGAAAAATGGGTTAGGGTAAGGGTTAGGATTGGGGTTTGGGTTGGGGTCAGGGTTTGGGTTCAGGGTCAAAGGTCAGAGGTCAAACAAGTTAGGGTAGGGTTAGGGTTAGGGTTAGGGTAGGGTTAGGGTTAGGATATAGGGATGAAAACCAAAAATCGAAGTGGTTCATTCAAAATAACTCAAAAAGTAAAGGTCCCAGGTGGACCAAACTTGGCACAGAGGATCCCCAGGAGGTCCCCCACGGACCCTGTGAGTTTGGCTGAGGTGGCTGGTTCCTAAGACATAGCTGCCATAGACACCCATTCATTTCAAAAAACGGTTCATTCAAAATAACTCCCGAACGGAAGGGGTTCATTGGCTGAAACTCGGTGTGTAGAGTCCCCATGGGCCCCCCAGGTTCCCTGTGAGTTTGGTGGCCCTAGCCCCTCCCCTTCCTATAGCTGCCATAGACCCCCATTCATTTTTCATCTCCGGCTAGGAAGGTCGTAGCGACCTGGGACCACGTCCCCCGTGCTCAGGGCGAAGCCCTGAGTGCGGGGAGAGGTCATGTACTTGGGTGGGAGCAAGTTGAAAAATGGGTGAAATTGCTCTAAGTGTTTATGTTGGGGGTTGTTGGGGGAACCTCACTAGAGTGCGTTTCGGGGCTCGCTGAGGCGTCTGGAGGTGGTCCTGGGTGGAGTGTTTTGGAGATATGGTGTGTTGTTGGGAGGGTGGTAGAGAGGCCTGAGTGGGCTTCCCGTGCTCAGGGCGAAGCCCTGAGCGCGGGCATGTGTCATATGCGTGGATGGGGTGATGTTGGAAAATCGGTCAAAATGTGACCCCGAGACCATGGTTGGTAGGCCGAGCGTGGATTTTCAAAGTGTGATATCTCGGGCTAGGAAGGTCGTAGCGACCTGGGACCACGTCCCCCGTGCTCAGGGCGAAGCCCTGAGTGCGGGGAGAGGTCATGTACTTGGGTGGGAGCAAGTTGAAAAATGGGTTAGGGTAAGGGTTAGGATTGGGGTTTGGGTTGGGTCAGGGTTTGGGTTCAGGGTCAAAGGTCAGAGGTCAAACAAGTTAGGGTAGGGTTAGGGTTAGGGTTAGGGTAGGGTTAGGGTTAGGATATAGGGATGAAAACCAAAAATCGAAGTGGTTCATTCAAAATAACTCAAAAAGTAAAGGTCCCAGGTGACCAAACTTGGCACAGAGGATCCCCAGGAGGTCCCCACGGACCCTGTGAGTTTGGCTGAGGTGGCTGGTTCCTAAGACATAGCTGCCATAGACACCCATTCATTTCAAAAAACGGTTCATTCAAAATAACTCCCGAACGGAAGGGGTTCATTGGCTGAAACTCGGTGTGTAGAGTCCCCATGGGCCCCCCCAGGTTCCCTGTGAGTTTGGTGGCCCTAGCCCCTCCCCTTCCTATAGCTGCCATAGACCCCCATTCATTTTTCATCTCCGGCTAGGAAGGTCGTAGCGACCTGGGACCACGTCCCCCGTGCTCAGGGCGAAGCCCTGAGTGCGGGGAGAGGTCATGTACTTGGGTGGGAGCAAGTTGAAAAATGGGTGAAATTGCTCTAAGTGTTTACGTTGGGGGTTGTTGGGGGAACCTCACTAGAGTGCGTTTCGGGGCTCGCTGAGGTGTCTGGAGGTGGTCCTGGGTGGAGTGTTTTGGAGATATGGGGTGTTGTTGGGAGGGTGGTAGAGAGGCGTGAGAGGGGTTCCCGTGCTCAGGGCGAAGCCCTGAGCGCGGGGATGTGTCATATGCGTGGCTGGGGTGATGTGTGAAAATCGGTCAAAATTTGACCCCGAGACCATGGTAGTAGGCCGAGCGTGGATTTTCAAAGTGTCATATCTCGGGCTAGGAAGGTCGTAGCGACCCGGACCACGTCCCCCGTGCTCAGGGCGAAGCCCTGAGTGCGGGGAGAGGTCATGTACTTGGGTGGGAGCAAGTTGAAAAATGGGTGAAATTGCTCTAAGTGTTTACGTTGGGGTTGTTGGGGGAACCTCACTAGAGTGGGTAAGGGTAGGGTTAGGGTTAGGGTTAGGGTTAGGGTTAGGGTTAGGGTTAGGGTTAGGGTTAGGGTTAGGGTTAGGGTTAGGGTTAGGGTTAGGGTTAGGGTAGGGTTAGGGTTAGGGTTAGGGTTAGGGTTAGGGTTAGGGTTAGGGTTAGGGGTTAGGGTTAGGGTTAGGGTTAGGGTAAGGGTTAGGGTTAGGGTTAGGTTAGGGTTAGGGTTAGGGTTAGGGTAGGGTTAGGGTTAGGGTTAGGGTTAGGGTTAGGGTTAGGGTTAGGGTTAGGGTTAGGGTAGGGTTAGGGTTAGGGTTAGGATATAGGATGATAGCCAAAAATCTCAAGTGCTCACGCTCAATAACTCAAAAGTAAAGTCCCAGGTGGACCAAACTTGGCACAGAGGATCCCCAGGAGGTCCCCCAGGTACCCTGTGAATTTGGTGGAAGTGGCTGGTTCCTAAGACATAGCTGCCATAGACACCCATTCATTTCAAAAAGTGCTCACGCTCAATAACTCAAAACCATAAGGGCTCAGGGGACCAAACTCGGTGTGTACACTCCCCATGGG